>NC_081411.1:99201232-99349762 GCF_030272615.1 Cryptomeria japonica
CAAATAAACTTCTATAAGTTGTCCCATCATCTTTTTCAGTACCACCATCTCTACACAATACAACTCCTTGAGAAAGTGGTATGGAGGTTAGTTTGCAATCAGTCATAGTAAACTTTTTCAACATATCTTTGACATATTTTGTTTGACAAAGGAAAATTTCATCCTTATTTTGATAAACCTCCATGCCTAAAAAATATTACATTAGGCCTAAATTTGACATCTCAAATTATTTCATCATAGTATATTTAAAGTTAGATTCCTCATAGAATTGCTACCCATATATAACAAATCTTCAATATACAAACTAACAATGAGAATTTCATTACCTTCTTGTTTATAGTATAGGGTAGGTTCACTCTTACTTATAGTGAAGTCATTCTCTTGAAAATAATCATCAATCCTTGCATACCAAGCTCCTGGTGCTTGCTTGAGGTCATACAAGGCCTTCCTCAACCTGTAAACTTGATGATCCTTACCTTGCACCTCAAAACCTTGTGACTACTCCACATAAATTTCTTCTCCCATGTACCGATTCAAGAAGGAACTTTTTACATCCATGTGATGGATGCTCCATTTCTTTTGGGCTGCAACTGAAATCAACATTCTAATAGTCTCTTGACATGCTATGGGTACAAATACATCTTCATAATCTATTCCATACCTTTGAGTGAATCCTTTAGCAACTAATCTTTCTTTGTGTCTTTCAACACTTCCATCACTATGGTACTAAGTCTTGTAGACCCATTTAGTGCCAATATTTTCCTTATAATGTGGAAGCTTGGTAAGCTCCCAAGTATCATTTTTATTAATAGATTCCATCTCTTGTTGCATTGTCTGCAACCAAAATTTATTAGTGCATGCATCCTTATAACATGATGCTTCAAAATCAGCTTGTGAAAATAATGCAAAATGGACTATCTTACCTCTAGGATTTTCATCACAATCTTGAATTGCACTTCTTTTATAAATATCAACTAACCTTCGAACCTTCATGTTAGGACTTGAAATTGATGTTGGTCTTGCACTTGAAACTTAAGAACTAGAAGAGGGGTTGCTTGGTGGATGCATAACACTTGGAATTAAAGTAGTAGATTATTTTCCATGATCAATGTCAACAAGAATAGTACCATTGAAAATAGATTTAGAATTATCAACTTTGTCCTTGTGGTGACCATAAAATCCCCCTTCATCAAATATTACATCTCTTGAGACAAGAATTCTATTAGTGCGAGGATTATACAACCTATAAGCTTTACTATGCTCACTATACCCAACAAAAATACAAGGCTCACTCTTGCAATGCTATTAGTGCAAGGATTATATAACCTGTAAGCTTTACTATGCTCACTATACCCAACAATAATACAAGGCTCACTCTAGGGATCTAAATTTTTTCTATTTTGATCAACAACATGTACATAAGCTAAACAACCTTGAAAACTCTGAAATGAGTAATATTAGCCTTCTTTGCATACCATGCTCCATAAGGAGTTATCATTGCAAGTTCTCTTGTGCGAATCCTATTTAGAATGTACACTACTATAGAAACCACACCACCCGAGAAAGAATTGTTAAAACCTTTAGTTTGAGACAAGTTGGTTGCCATTTCCACCACTGTATGATTTTTCCTCTCAACTACCCCATTCTATTGACGTGTGTAAGAAGTGGTTAGTTGTCTTCTTATTCCATGCAAGTCACAAAAATTCTTAAAATTCTTGAACAAAATTCTCCACCATGATCAGCCCTTAGGCATTTAATTTTACAATATTTCTCATTTTCAACAAGGGATTTGAACTTTTTTAATAGCTCAAATAGTTCATCCTTAGAATTCAAAAAATAAACCCAACAATATCATGAGTAATCATCAATGAAAGTAAGAAAATATGATGAATTACCCAAACTTTTGGTCTACATAGGACCATAATTATCAGAATGAATCAATTGAAGAGGGTAATGGGCCCTCCATGCTTTTCCTTTAGAGAATGATTCTCTTTAATGTTTTCCTTTAGCACAACCCTCACAAGGTTCTTTGTATTCTTGAACCTTAAGAAACCCCAAAACAAATGTTTTTGATGTAAGAAACTTCAAGCTATTAAAATTGAAAAGGCCATACCTTAGATGCCACAACCAACTTTTGTCCTCATATGCCATATGTAGCATCCTAAAATTGTGACACTTGCAATTTCGACCGCATTTGGGTCTTCACGATGGCGACGCAACAGTAAACCTGAATGGAGACCCCGAAACTTGTTCATGACACCAAAAACTGCATTTTCTTGCACCCTGGCCTGAACCTCCTTTGCACCCTGTTGTCCCGAGAGGTGGGACCAGAGCGCCCAGTGCCCTGGTCCTTCAGGACCAGGGCGCCTAGCGCCCTGGTCCCTGGCCCTATTTTGGGCCCGGTCTCCTATGGGGTCTCGGGTCTTTTTGTTTGCAAATTGGAAAATTATCTTTCCTGGTCGGCCTAAGGTCGGGAAAATCAGTCTATCAGCCCTAATTGACAAGTATATAAACTACATTTTCCTCTTTCATTCGACATGATGGAAAAAGCATGGAAAGGATACTCAAGCATTCAAGCATTCAAACATTCTTTCAAGCAATTGATCATTCTAAGTCTCCATTCAAGGCTAAGTGTTGCATTCAAGACAAGGATTCAACCATTGAAGAGGAGATCACTTACAACACATTACATGCTACAACATACAACATACAACAAACAACAACATCTATACCTTCGCATATAAGGATACAAACATCCTTACAACAAGGTACTAGTACTTGTTTTACATTACATTTACAGCATTTCTCATTTCTTGGTTAATTCCAAAACCGAATCCCTAACCCCCCAGTCATCTTCGCTTTTCTGTGTGTAGGTTGCAGGTACGCGGCTGAAATTGAAGATCTGGAATCCTTGTGCAGAGACGAACAGATCCCCCTTCGTTTCGCGGATTTTTCGGAGGACCGTGTGCATGCCGGGCGCCATCGTCCCGTCAAATTTTTCTCAAATTTGCAGGACAGCACCGTCTCGACATTTTACTACTAATTCCAGGTCTGCAGCTTCATCCTATATCCCTAACTTAGTTTATAGGCGAATCTTTCTCACTTTCTATGCATTCCTAGCTTAATCATTCTATCTACATTCTTTACAAAAGAGGGTATCCTTGTTATCACAACCCTTGAAACTCATATAGAATCCAATCTTGCATTGCATGGGATTGGATCTTGTGGGTTTCAACCCCTCTTTTGAATGTAAAGTCTCTCCTAAGTGAAAACCATCAACCCTAGTGACTCTCCCTTCTCTCTCCTTGGAGTTGGGGAGGGGAGAACAACTAGGGTTCGATTTTTCCGCTTTACATTTTGGTGAACCCGACGTGAACATCCTTTTTGATTATTCATAGTTAGATCTAAAAATTGGATTCCTTCATTACATTTCCATGTTTGATCTTTTGCAAAATTTTAGAGGTTAATTGCATAAAAACCCTAAATTTTCTTTTTAAGTAATTAAACTTGTGAAATGTTTAATTGTTGATGCTTGTTTCAGATCGACCCTTCTATTACAAATTATCAATTCATATTTATGCTTTGATTTTGAAAATTAAGTGGTTAAGTGTCAAAACCCTAATTTTTGAAACCCTCTTGATTCAACCTTTGACTGATAATTTCACTAATCAAAACATATCCAAATCAGCTGTAACTTTGGATTCCGCAATAAAATTACAATATCTTTCATCCCTGAAAATTTGGAAAAAAGTTGCGAGGACCGTGTGCACTCCGAGCGCCATCGTCCCCGACATTTTTTCCAAAATTTCGGGAGCGAGATCTTACTGTATTTTCCTGCTAAAATCCAGAATTTTGGCTGATTTTATCAATTTTAACACCTTCAAAATTACAGTCAAAGTTGGTCTAGTGATTGCTTGGATTGAGGCTTCTAATCATTCAAAAATTGTTGAAATTGAAATTTGTGTCAAAATTGTGTTTCTTACAGTCCTAAATCTGAAAAGTGTGTTAGCATTCATTCGAAATTTCAGTGATTTATTCAAATTTTTGCAATTTGTGACTTTTGAAATTAAGTGCTTAATTACAACAACTTTGATTTCCGCTTTTAAAATTGAATTTTGCGTGAAATTGAGTCAACTTTCAAATTTCAAAACTTACATTGCTTTTGGTATTCCCTCTAAAATCATAAAATTCAAAATTTCAGTTTCCCTCTCTTTTTCAAAATTCAAATTTTACATTTTTCGACAATCTTGGTAGGGTTCAATTTTGAGATTGCAACTTTAATTTGGCCTATCTACAGATCGTAAAATCACTCAATTTTTTCAGATTAGCTCTAAAATCATCATAACTTTCATCCCTGCAAATTTCAAAAAAAGTTGCCGGGACCGTGTGCACTCCGAGCGCCACGGTCCCTGACATTTTTTTTGAAATTTCGGGAGATTGTCCTGATTGTATTTAACAGCTTAAATCTAGAAGATTGGCTGATTTTACTGAAAATTGCTACCTCTAGAATCAAAATTTTCTCTCTCTCTCTAGTGCATGAGTTTTACAACAATAAGCCCTACTTACACTATTCCCGTTAGACGAAGCCATAGAATTAAGTCTTTCCGAGGTTTAATTACTGAGGAGATGGAACCTAATTTGAATGGTCTTTTTAACGAGGGCATGGGTAATTCCTCTAATCCTCTTAATGATGAAGAAGCTCTCCATGAGGTTTCTGTAGAACAACTTTCAAAATTGGATAACCAATTTGACGATTTTCGACAATGGATGTCTCAAGAATACCCTGATAGTCAAGCTCTTCCTTTAATTGAGGGTCTAAAATATATGCTTCAAAGTGATAAGAATGGAATTGATATTTTGCATGGTATTGCACACATTGTGGATTCAAATGTGATGCCTATGAAAAGTTGTGCCGAAACCTTAGGTTATACACAACCTCCTACTCAAGACAATCATTCTATTCCTTTGACGACTCCTATTGCTAGTATACCTACTTTTACATCAAACATAATGACTACTTCAATACAAGACATTCCTCCTATGATCACTAATCATGGGGGCAATCCTTCTTCTTCAATTAACCCTATTCCTTCACTCAATCCAACTTCTTCATTCATTCCTTCAATGAGTGTCCCTATTACATCTCCACAAATGAATATGACGCAAGGGGGCAATTCATTTAACCCTTCCATTCCTTCTTGTAGTGTTCCCCCTGTCCAATCATCTCCTATGACTAACTATCATAGTGTCCCACCACCTTACTCTCTACCTTCTTTCAATAACATAACACCTCCATCACAATCTAACACGTCTAATATGAACTCTTCGACTGAAGCGACCATTAACAATCTTGCACAAACTGTCTCTTCTTTACAGCAACAAATTGCCTCTATGAATCAATCTAAGTTTAGTGTGCCCACATTTGATGTTGCGAGCCCACTTTCTCTTGACATTGTTCGAGCTATTCCCCCTAAACATGTTGAAATTCCGCATTTGGAGCTTTATAATGGTAAGGGTGATCCTCTAACACATGTTAAGACCTTTCAAACAATATGTACTGATTTTGCTTATGACCAAAGGTTGCTTGCAAAATTGTTTACTATAACATTAAGAGACAAAGCCCTACAATGGTATTGCTCATTGCCTTCCTATTCTATTACTTCTTTCGAACAACTTGCAAATGCTTTCATTCAACAATTTCAAAACAATATAAGTCCTAAAGTTACTTTGATTGATTTAATGCATTGTAAACAAGGTGTTAAAGAAAAAGTGACTGATTTCATTGGTAGATATAAGCATTTGTATGCTCAAATTTCTTTTCTAGTGCCTGACAATGATATTCAAAGAATCTTTATTTCTAATTTACAAAAAGATATTCGAGACAAACTCCTGTTTTCTGAGTTTACTTCTTTCCAATAGTTG
The DNA here is from genome assembly GCF_030272615.1 of Cryptomeria japonica. Taxonomy (NCBI): domain Eukaryota; kingdom Viridiplantae; phylum Streptophyta; class Pinopsida; order Cupressales; family Cupressaceae; genus Cryptomeria; species Cryptomeria japonica. The sequence continues at coordinate 99,207,155 of NC_081411.1, forward strand.
TGCACAACTCTTCACAATTATCAACTGACTGTGAGTCAAATGGAACAATCACATCCTATGACTCCGAGTGATAAGGGTGATAGTAGTCAACAACCATTTGGGAAGTTTAAACCGAACAGAGAGTCCATTAAATTCAATGAAAACATCATCAACAACAATGTGAATGCAGCATCAGGTGTGTCTCCTATTTCTAAGTTTTTCAAGAGAGAAAGAAAGTTTACTCCTTTGAATGAATCATTGCATAGTATTATGAATAAGTTATTGGAACAAAATATGCTTACTCTTCCTCCTATAAGGCAAATTGATCCTGCAAAGATTAATTCACCCTATTTTGATAACAAATCTTTTTGTCAATTTCATCGTCAACCTGGGCATGATACTGAAAAATGTTTTGCTTTAAAGGGGAAAATTCAAGATTTGATTGATAATAATACTATCTCTGTTTCTGGTGTGAATGATAAAGGCAATACATCTGTAGCTCCTCCTAACCAAAATCTTCAGATTTTCACTGATCCATTACCTTCTCATACCTCTAATGCGATTGATACTATTGATTCCTCTGTCTCACCTGATGATCTTGTGTCTATGACTCCGAATGTGATTAACTTTGTAGAGCAACAGAAAATCCCTAAAGAACCTTCCATCACATTTGATTCTAGTGAAACTATCAGGGCACCTGATGGTCCTTTATATATAGTTGCAAAAGTCAAGAACACACCTTGCCATGGAGTGCTTATTGATCCTTCTTGTATGGTTAATGTCATTACTGAAGAATTTCTTTTTACTTTGCAATTGAATCAAGTTATCTATGACAAAACAAATGTGGTTGTGAAACTATTTGATGCATTTTCTTCTCCTGCAATTGGTTCTATTACATTACCTATTGAAGTTCATAACAAATCCCTTGATGTGAACTTTGCTATTATTCCATCTTCCGAACAATTTCGTGTGAAGCTTGGCTATCCTTGGCTATCTTCCATGAAAGCTATCGCTTCTCCTATTCACAAGTGTTTGAAATTTCCCCATAATGGTGAAGTTGTTACTGTTAATCATAGTCTCTTTAAACCAGCTGAAAGAACTTCTAGCGTTCCTCTTGATTACTTTTGGCCTAAACAATTCCAATCTCTTCCTCAGTGAAGTGATCATCTTTTCAAATCTTATCAAAAGTGGAAAACAGATATGATCTTATCTCTAAGTGAACCTAGAACACCCAAACTTGACATTCCTATCATTCTTGAGAAGGAAGTTCTTCCTTTGAAAGATAAAACTAATGTCTTTCCTCAAGAAGATTCCCAACCCATCCCTATGGATGTGACTATGCCTATGATTAATAAACTTCCTAAAAGTAGACATATCCCTCCTCGTCATGATGGACTTGGTCTCCTTCCAAAACCAAATATTCCTCCTTTATATGGAGCAGTTCCTCCTCCTTCCTCTTATGGAGAGAAGAGACCTTCCTCTTCTCCTATTGTTCAGCCTAAGAGACCACAACCTAAACACCCAAGTGATAAGGATGAGAACATTCATCCTCCTCAATCTTCTCAACTTCCTACTAAGACTAGACGAAATCGTTCTGCACGTGAACGCCGGCGAAAGCGTCCTCTTAGAGCTCAAACTTTACAATCCCCAAAAACACCTTCAACAAGCATTATTCCATTTTCTCCTTAGTCATAAATTGAGCCGAAATCTCCTAAACATAAGATGCATGATGGTCTTGATCATGTGCGAGTTAAAGATCCTATTTTTATAAATCTTGATGATGATATAGATGAAAATGTTATTCATGATGAAAATGCTACTTCTCCTGTTCATTCTAATAGTGAATATGAACTTGTTGATATTGATAACCATTTATCTAATGAATTTTCTAAAGCACTTATCCTAGCTCCTAGACAAGAACACCGCGGCTTGGGATATGAACATAGCCCTTGTTTGGATCTTGTGATAGCTCCATCTGCTGTGTTGGATGTTCCTCCTCTAGCGTGTTCCCTGCCTTCCCGAAACATTGATCAACAAGATCGGGGGGTAGATGACGTGCTATACTAGTTTCATTAGCATAGCAGATTCTCTCCTCCTCTCTTTCGTTACTTCTTCTATGTGTTATTCTCATTCTTCTATTTGTTGTCCTTAGTGATGTCTACTTGAGGATGATGTAAAGCATTGAGATCTCTCGATCTCTCTCATGTTGACTCAAAAGATACATGTGTTCCCTTCTTCTAGGTGACCTTCCTTGATTGGGGAATGAAGAACAATTATGCATACATACATATGATATACATGAATTTTCATACAGCATACTGACCCCGAGGAAAGCGAAGTCACCTCGTGCTTTGTGTTTTGTGTCTATTATCCTTGGGCTTATCTCACACTTGGGGGCTAAATCCTTGTGATAACGTGCTCCTTTCCTTTCTCATTTCTTATATGTATCACTACCTTAAAGCAATCACCCCTGGTAAGGCGTGTGCGATCGCTTTAACGTAGGGGGGCATACATCCCGTTCATATCTTTTCAAGATACTTGAAAATTTCTTGACAAATTTAGCTTTGTCTTGAAAATTTTTGATATCTTTCTTGCATGACTCATAGTGAGGGAACCTTACTACTGATAGTCATGGTTCTCCCTCGTGATCTTCCCTTTTACTTTGTCAATCGAAGTCGTAAGATCCTTAGTCCACTGGGGGCTTGGTGTATCTTGCCTCCTTGACGTGGTGAAAGTTTTTCAATGTTGTTTCCTTGTACTTTACCGGAAGTATGAGCATACACTTATACTCCCACTAAAGTGGGGGCTAAATGTAGCGTCCTAAAATTGCGACACTTGCAATTTCGACCGCATTTGGGTCTTCACGATGGCGATGCAACACTAAACCTGAATGGAGACCCCGAAACTTGCTCATGACACCAAAAACTGCATTTTCTTGCACCCTGGCCTGAACCTCCTTTGCACCCTGCTTTCTCGGGAGGTGGGACCAGAGCGCCCAGTGCCCTGGTCCCCCAGGACTATGGCGCCCAGCGCCCTGGTCCCTGGCCCTATTTTGGGCCCGGTCTCCTATTGGGTCTCAGGTCTTTTTGTTTGCAAATTGGAAAATTATCTTTCCTGGTCAGCCTAAGGTCAGGAAAATCAGTCTATCAGCCCTAATTGACAAGTATATAAACTACATTTTCCTCTTTCATTCAACATGATGGAAAAAGCGTGGAAACGATACTCAAGCATTCAAGCATTCAAACATTCTTTCAAGCAATTGATCATTCTAAGTCTCCATTCAAGGCTAAGTGTTGCATTCAAGACAAGGATTCAACCATTGAAGAGGAGATCACTTACAACACATTACATGCTACAACATACAACATACAACAAACAACAACATCTATACCTTCGCATATAAGGATACAAACATCCTTACAACAAGGTACTAGTACTTGTTTTACATTACATTTACAGCATTTCTCATTTCTTGGTTAATTCCAAAACCGAATCCCTAACCCCCCAGTCGTCTTCGCTTTTCTGTGTGTAGGTTGCAGGTACGTGGCTGAAATTGAAGATCTGGAATCCTTGTGCAGAGAGGAACAGATCCCCCTTCGTTTTGCGGATTTTTCGGAGGACCGTGTGCACGCCAGGCGCCATCGTCCCATCAACTTTTGCTCAAATTTGCAGGACAACACCGTCTCGACATTTTACTTCTAATTCCAGGTCCGCAGCTTCATCCTATATCCCTAACTCAGTTTATAAGCGAATCTTTCTCACTTTCTATGCATTCCTAGCTTAATCATTCTATCTACATTATTTACAAAAGAGGGTATCCTTGCTATCACAACCCTTGAAACTCATATAGAATCCAATCTTGCATTGCATGGGATTGGATCTTGTGGGTTTCAACCCCTCTTTTGAATGTAAAGTCTCTCCTAAGTGAAAACCATCAACCCTAGTGACTCTCCCTTCTCTCTCCTTGGAGTTGGGGAGGGGAGAACAACTAGGGTTCGATTTTTCCGCTTTACACCATATTGACAAAATGGCTACTATGTTCACCAAACTTGAATGGGAACATTCTATTCCTCGACATAGGAAATATTGTAACCACATGATTACCTTCATTTTTATCATATATTGTACATTTTTGGTTTTCAAACACAACCTTATAATTATTTTCACATAGCTGCCCAACACTTAGTAAATTGTGCTTCAATTGTGGAGTATAAAATTCTTCTTGAACACATTTTATACCTTCCTTCATAGGAACATCCATGGCTCCTTACGCTACAATGTCCAAAGTGTTGTCATTACCAAGCATTATCTTGGGTTTAAAACTTTCATCCATGTTAGAAAATAACTCTTTATTACTAGATATGTGGTTAGAGCATCCCAAGTCTAAATACCAAACATATTTCACATCATTTTCAACTTTTCCATACGATAAAAATAAATAATTTGAGGAAGCCTTTCAATCTTCTGAGCATAATTATCATTTTCATTGTTATTACATGATTATAATCTAGAATCTTTTTCAAAATGGGCAATTCCTATTATAATGATAACATTGAATATTTCTCTTATCAAATAGGCCTCTGCCTATTCCTCCTTGACCACCTCTTCTTCCTCTATTTCCTCTTGAATAATTCTTATTTTGGCCTCTACATTGGCCATGATTACTCCTTGAAATACTACTTGCATCTTCATTCTTTGAAAGCTAAACTTTAGATGAAAAGGCTTTCTCATCAAAATATCTAGATGAATCCGTCAATCTTTCCTCACGTAACATAAGAGATCCAACAAGCTAATCATACTCAAGAGTGGTCAAATCTTTGTTCTCTTCAATGATGATGGCAACATTATTCCATCTTGGTGTTAGAAATCTCAACACTTTTTTTTATCACAACTTCTTTTCTCATAACTTAACCCAAAGTAGCCATTTTATTTACCACATCTTTGACCCTTACACAATAATCACTCACATTCTCTATTTTCTTCATCTTTAAATTTTTAAAGTCCCTTTTCAAGGTTTGTAGCTTGACAACCTTGATCTGATCACTACCTTTGTAAACTTCCTTTAGAGTCTTCTAGGCACCCTTTGTTAACTTTGCATCAGCAATTCTAGGAAACAAGCTCTTATCAAGAGCAATTTGTTTGAAACAATGCTTGTGCATTCTTCTTCTTTGCTTCCTTCTTAGCCATCTTATCATTTGGTGTAAGTGCATTTCAATCAGCTGGATCTTCATACCCTGGTTCTGCAATTTCCCATAGGTCTTTTTCAATCATAAATCTCATCATTTTTATACACTAGTAATCATAATTACTACCATTGAATTCTAGGATTGGCAAAGTGTTAGTATTCAACATTATGAAATTTAAACAAATCCGCCTGCTTTGATACCAAATGAAGAATTAAAAAATAATAATCATAGAACAAAGATAATAGAAATATAATTACTAAACAATAATAAACAATCTACTATAGAGACAATTTACACAAGTTTACAAAACTGTTTCTATGAACAACATTCACACTTTTATTATTCTATATAAAAATGACACAATTACAAAGGAAACATAGAAACTTATATAGGAGCAACACTTAATACAATATTGACAACATTACACAAAAATAGAAATTAACTAATAACAACTGACTTCAGTTCACCATTGGGAAATGACTAAATTATTTATTATAGACTGTTCTATGAAAATAGAATCTTGCAATAGAAACTTGGTTGCTTTCCAAAGTAGAACCATAAAGATGTCGTCATGACTAAACATAACTGGTGAAGACACTGCAATAACTAAATTGAATTGGTAGATGAAATCGTTAATTTCCAACAATAAGGACCATCAATTTGGAACACTCCTTCAACCCAACATTGTCATCTTCACCACCACTAAGAGCTTCCAAGCTATGGAGAACCAAGTTATGCTTATACTTCTTGGTACCCAAAAGAGGCTAAATCTCCACCTTATCATCTTTGCCACCAAAATTAACTTCTACATTTTGGTACCCAAAAGAGACTAAGGTCTCCAACTTATCATCTTTGCCACCAAAATTAACTTCTACAGTATGATTTTTGTTGTGTTCCACAAGATCCACTACATATAACTACCTGGTGGAGATGAAATTAAGCGCCAATTATGGTTCTTTCATCTCATCCTTTTGTAAACCACACACCTACTTTATTGTGATTCATGTTATAAGTTATCCTCTTGTCCCCTAGATGCTCTGCCCAACAACAACCACTTATCCACTGTATAGGAAAAAATGAATTTAAAGATGAATTGCATGGGAGAAAAATTAAGGTAACCTCCTAGAAAATGATGATTTGACAAATTCTCTAAAAATTCTCAAGTCCCAAGTCCTTAAAATCTTTCCCAAATCCTTAAAATTCTCTAATAACCTTCATGAATTTAAAGATGAATTGCATGGGAGAAAAATTAAGGTAACCTCCTAGAAAATGATGATTTGACAAATTCTCTAAAAATTCTCAAGTCCCAAGTCCTTAAAATCTTTCCCAAGTCCTTAAAATTCTCTTAAAAATCTTTAATTTTTCATTGTCATTCACATCCACTATAGATACTCTCTACTCAATCCACAATCAAATTAACAAAAATTAAACACACCACAACCTGCATCACAAATTATAACTCCATCAAATCCACCTTAAAAATAGCAGAGCACTTAAATCCAGCTCGGATGAGAAGTTAACTCCAACTAACTACAGTTACAAAACATTCCACTGCATTTAATATGAATAATCCAAATAACGCCTATTCATATTAATGCAGTGAAATGTTTTGTAACTGTAGTTAGCGGAGTTGACTTCTCATTCCCAGTTAGATTAAGTGCTCTACCTATTTTTTAAGGTGGATTTGATGGAGTAGCAGATTTGTAATGCAGGTTGTGGTGTGTTCATTTTTTATTAATTTGATTATGGGTGGGTAGTGTTCGGCTTTAGACGTTTTTGTTATGCATGAATATGCCATTATATTGCACCTAATACTATATAAAACTGATTGGAAAAATTAGAAGTATGATGATGTACAGATTTGTCTAGTGAAGAAGAGATGATACAAAATTCAAACAATGGGGAGGGCGAGCATGAAAAGCCTTACAAAGTCATATTGGTCGAAGTTTTAATAATCGTTGAACTTCACTAGACAAATCTGCGAGGTTATACCCTATCTCCGCTGCTTCCCTCAGTGACAAAGTCAATGTTGCAACAGTAAGCAAAATCAGTAAAGGGAATACGGCAAAAATGGATTTCTCCATTTCAATTCTAAGCTCCAACAAACTATATGCACAGAAAATTTAATGATATGGAGTGACGGGCAAGAGACCTCCTTTATAAAGCGATGAATATTTTAATAGCTTGGTACATGCGATTGGCATGCTCCAGAATGTCTGTATAAAGAGAACATCACACATGCATGGTTAAACACCAAATATGCATCAATAACCTTTTCTTCCTGCAATTAAAATGCAGTTGCATAAGCTTCTATATTTTAAAACGAGTAAACTATTTTAATAGCTTGGAACATAACATTGGTATGGTCGGAGAATCTCCCTATAAAGAGAGAATGAGATATGCATGGTTTAACACCAAGCATGAATAAGCCCATTCTTTTATGCCTATGCCACTCCTTAAAAAACTCTTTTTAGTGTTGAGTCTATATATTATATAAAACTAATCGTTTAAGGAAATCAATTGTATCTGCAGAAAGAGACTCGTCGTTTGCAGAGTCGAATCAACCATCTGTTATGCAGAAAGAGAAACCAATTCTTTGGTAAAAATCTTATTAGTTCCTTCTGCAGCAGTTAAAAAAAACCCAGAAATCCCTCCTAAGAAATATCCATTACATATTAAAATCAATGCTCTTCTTAAAAGAATTTCACGCTTATGTTCAAGTTTTATTCTTGAAACTTACATAAATTATACTTACTACATTGCACAGGCAAATTGCTGCCATGTTTATGCAGACTGGTGTTGTTTGAAATATTGCTTGAGAAAATTAAAAAGAAGTTAAAAATTATTTATTGAGAATAAAGATAAGAACAATGATTATAAAATTTAAAAATGTTTGAGGAATAGAAAATTAATGAGATGTTGAAGTGTTGAACAAATGTTTGTATATTTTTTTGAGTTATTTTGTATATTTAATATTATTGTGTTTTTTTATTAGAGTAAATATGTATTATTTCTATTGAAAGAGAAAATTAATGAATATAATTTTGAATTATATTTGTAAATGGGACATATTGTAATGAAGATGCCTCCGACATGGTTTATATTGCTGGACTTTTCTCTCCCTGCATTTTCCTTTCTACTTCACTTAAAATGTGTGCGACTGTTAGTAACAAATAAGTTCCAAAAACAGTTAATAAAACTCTCCTCTGTAACACAACAAAGACAACTTGTCGTCGACAGCAGGATTCGAACCTGCGCAGGCACAGCCCAACAGATTTCGAGTCTGTCTCCTTAACCACTCGGACATATCGACACTGTATTTATTTCTCCTTTTATTTTATTTTAAAGGAAAGATTGTTTAAAGGAAAGATGAAATATATTCCTAAACCTATCGAGCTTTAAAATATTGTTTAAAGAGGAAGAATGGAAAAAATATGGGAAGGTTTAGACTACAAATTTAGTAAATAATCACTTTTATCATTACAACTTTTTTTAGTGGATTAAGATTATATAATTTTCAAAGTTCAAATCATGCTTACAAAATAATCAATAATTTTGTAGTGTTGTTCTTAAATAGTTATTTTTTAATTTTTATATTAGGAGTAAAATTTTTGGTTTTTAAAATATTCTAAACTTCTTGATTATTTTTCAAAAACTCAAGCTTACTAGATTCAATGTGAATTAGGTCATCACCCATTGTAGCTTGGTTATAGATCTAGAGTAGATATCCTAATACTAGAGCCAGAGCATAGAGAAAGAGGTAGGTTTCATAAATGTAATGGATAAAATAAAATAATCTAAGTTTCATCATGAATTTGAAATGTGTGAACTACATCTATGATCATGGGATTTAAATAAAAAAGACAATTTTATCTAGCTGTAACCTTTGGATGAGATTAGCTGGTAGTGAGAACATGTCCTCCCAAATTACAAAATCATTAAATTGAGTTGCTAGGTTTGGGATAAAGTTCATAAATTTGTTGTCTTCTCTAAAACATGAAGGACCTTATGATTATGTAAAGTCAAGATACTCAACCATGCACCACCAATCAATTCTTGCACTTGCTAGTTATATTTGGATTTATTACTTAGTAGATTAACAATGTTCCATGAGTCACCCTTGACTATATGATGTTGTGTTCCTCGAGGTCACATAGGATGTCACCCCCTTCCACGTACCTGATATTCCCATGGGAGGAACTATCGAAATTTAGTTTAAGCTGACCTTTGACAAATCCGCCCTTTATGTTGACTAGGCCACAAAACATCTTACTTGATCTTCTCCATAGAGATCCCATTTTGATTATCATAACATGCTAAAATAATAGATCCATAGAATTTTACAAGGTCTCTAATACATGACACATGCTATATAGCCTAGGTACCAATACCATGCACAAAGAAAATTGATTAGGTGGAGTGAGAAAAAAAAATAGTTTTTGGACATCCAAAACATCTAAAGGAGACTTACGTTGCATACCAAAGTTGGAAATTTAAAAATCACCAAGTTTGGAAACAAGTATTGCAATCCTTATATATGAGTTCAATTATTTTTTTCTCATATTGAACTTATCACTTATATTAACATATTAAAACTTGAAAACCCTAATATACACTTAGGAAACACTAGTCATGTCATCAGTCATCATGTAGAAGGTGTGATTGAACATTGAGACTTGACATGCAAAATATTTATTTCCTTACTATGAACCTTTTAATAATATTAGCTTTCTAGGTATTCTTTTTATTTAACTAGGAAATTGGAGGAATACAATCTCTAGTATCATGACAAATACATCAATGTTGATGAATTATTGGACTATCAATCTTCGATATAGTTTCTCAACACATGATGAGAAGTTGATATCTTGACATATTGATAAAAATCTACTTTCTTTATATATCAATCTTCAATTATCATAAGCCTCCTTTCTATTTAGTGTTTCCTTCCTGGTGATTGGGTCTCTCCAAACTCAAATACCAATGCTAGACTCCCACATACATTTGATACCTTTAAAACAACCTATATAGCATCCTCAACATATTGGGTAGGAAGGAAAATCTCTATCACATTGATACCTTGATAACCATCCCCATATTTGACATTTTAGTCCAACCATTCTATGAATACGAGGGATACAAAGTGAAAGATACTTCAAAACTGTGCCTATCATAGGAAAAGCTTCATCGAATAATTAGGCATAAAGTAATCAGGGGGTTGTTGATAATGATGAGAATTTCAAAATGAAACTAGGAAGGAAAAAGAAAATGTGAGAACAACTTTGGTTTAAAACATAAATAAACTTTTAATTTTATTCAAATTCCCAATACTCCTTAACATGTAGAAGGACACCCATAAACTCTATGCCAATGGTTAGCTTGTAGAAGGTCTAGATAAAAAGTATATTGCATGGAAAGGAAGACAAGACTTGACTTCAATATCATATATTCACACAAAGTCGACTTGGAAACAAAAAGGCAATGTGTTGCCCTAAGGAAGATATGAAAACATTTGTGTCCATAATTGGGGAATGAAGAACATTGTACAAACTTTGAGATGATGTGAAAATCAATGGTTAATTTTGAGGTATGTATATCCATTGTATTGTTTGTTCATGGTTGAAGAGCGATGGAGTATTAAAGTTGTAGACTCTTATTTCTTTATACGATAACTCTTGCCCATAGTTATACCACCACATTGTGCAAAGTCACCACCAACTTGTTAACATGATGAAAACTATTATCCACATTGTACTCAAACTAGCATGCATGTACTAAATATTTGAAAAAAAAATATGTAACATAAATTTTTATTCAATCAAATACTATTAATTTTACTCAATAATAATATTATTAAATTTTTATCTTTATATTAATCATATCAAGATAAATTAATTTTAAAAATAATTTAAATTTATAATTAAAAAATATATTACTAAATTAAATTTTGAAATATTTTAGAATTTATAATTAATTATTATTAAATCAACCAACATTTATTCTAATTAATTTCTAAAAATTATCTTACATTATATGAATATAATTACTTAAAACAATCATTTATCTATTTATAACATCATTATTTTTCAATTGAAATGACTTCTTTTCTTTATTTTCAGTTTCAAAATTAGAAAGCCTATATCTATAAATCAAAAGACTTAGAAGAAAGGTTTCAGCCTTTGTTTCAATATTGATCTCATTATTTGCTTCTTTGCAACTGCAATGAGTAGAGAGACTTTTGATTTTTCATTATATGACCAGCTTTAGAGGGGCCCAATATAGCTTATGAAGCATTGTCAATATTTCAATTTTATTTAACCTTTTTAAGTAAGCTACAAATTTATCTATTCTCTTTTCTTTCTGGTTGATTTTGTTTCTGTCATTTTTCTTGAATTATCTGTTACTATGTTTTTTTTTTAATTATAAGACTTTTCAAGCATTCTAATATATTAACAAAGTTGTGAGTAAATATTACTCAACAACCAATACATCAGTCAAAAGAAATAATATTGTAATTTAAATCTTATTTAACAAAATCTTTGATTCTAAGAATTCTAATTTTTTAAAATTTAATAGACATCTATTTCATAAGAAAGCATATTCTTTTCATAATTAAAACACAATACATTTAAAAAATTCACGAACAATATAACTAAAATTATTAACAGAATAGAAAAAATGAATATCAATTTCTGAGAAAAATAACTGAAATATAAATCTACAAGAGAATGCTTACCAATGAGAGTTAAAAATTAAAAAAAATATAAAATAACTGAAGTATAAATCTACAAGAGAATGCTTACCAATGAGAGTTGCAAATAAAATAAGATATCAATTTTCTTAGGTTAAGATTGTTCTGATATTTACAAATAATAAAAGTCATTTTAGAGAAATTTCGATTGCGTTTATCTTGATTAAGAATACTAAATTGTTGAATCTGTTCTGGTAATGAGTATAACCAAAATATCACATCCAATTTGTAAAGCCATTTTCATGGTGTCTTGGTATGACACACATATCATAAACATAGAATTATGGAGGGAACAAAAAAGCATGGCATATCATATATCAAAACGATTTACTTATTTACATCATTTCCGGTTTTCTCATGACCTATTTTATTTATAATAGGGATCATAGTTGAAAGAAAGGTGATTCGTGATGGGGAAGCCAATTTTCACATTGCTTACTAAGCCACGAGCTGTGGAAATGAGGACTCCAACGTTGTTACTAACCCACCAGGGGAATAGGCCTGCCTCCTCCACCTTCAAAATCTTCCGCTGATTTGGGCCTGTTTACTAATAGCATTGCCAACTCACCTGCCCCTGTGAGGATAGCTCTTCCGATTCAATATCATTGTTGACAATATATTGAAACGCTTTAGCCATAGAACCTTCCCAACAGCCATTGTTTTGAGTGTCGTAATCAATCAGCTGTAAGTTCCCTCGAATAATCTGATTAATTCCTTCAACTGCTGCTCTGGCGGCGAAAGCCCAGCGACCCCCTTAAGAAAATGTCTTAAAGATTAGTTATAAGTTCAGCATGCTTAGAAGTCGTAGCTTGGTGTGAGTATTTTAATAGCTATGGTTAAACACCAAATGTGCATGAATAACCTTTCCTTCCTGCTTTTTAAATGCAGTTACATAAGCCACTATATTTTAAAATGAATAAACTATTTTAATAGCTTGATGCATGACATTGGCATGCTCCGAGAATGTCTCTATAAAGAGAAAATGATATATGCCTGGTTTAACACAAAATAAGCATGAGTAAAACCGTTATGTTATAAACTTAGACCTATGTCACTCCTTAGAAAATTCCTTTCTAGCGTTGACTCATTTGAAACAATTAAAAGTAAAATACATATATGTAGCCTTTTTCAACGAGTCAGAATATAATTGAACTCAATTTACAAATAGCATGAATTAATTCCCATCTCATTTTTCGCTGCCACTCCGATTGCATGTGCGTCCCACGTACAATTATGGCAGCTGCCACTCCAATTTTATGTGTATGAGCAGGAAGAATATAATAGTACGAGTTTTATATGTAAGACTTTTTCTTACTGAGGATCGTTTGTCTTTCTAAGCCGGTGCAGCAATTTAAGGAAATCAGATTGTTTCTGCGCAACATAAACCCATCGTTTGCAGTGTCGAATAAATTATAATTACTGCATTCCGCACGCAAATTGCTGCCATGTTTATGCAGGCTGGTGTTGTTTGAGATATTGGTTGAGAAAATTTAAAAAAAAACAATTAGTGAGACTAAAGCTTGTAATCATTGTCACTTTTTTATTGTCTTATCCCATGTCCTCATGCGGCTGTTTATGAGCATTTTCTGCTTAAATTTAAGCAGCTAGATTGAGAGAATAGGTATTCTTATTTCTGAGGAGAAACCAATTACAAGCTTCACAGCTAGCTACCACTATCAGGTGCTGCTATCACTTTTACAATCTGCAATCCACACTAATTGCTCTTGCAATCTACAATTCATTACTTTGTCTTCAAGGCAACCAAGATTTAAATAATATCTTCAAGATAATAATATCACTTAACATAGAAAAAACATGTTTTATTCCTTTAAAGAAATTAGAAATTTCCTTTTAAAACATAAAACTGTTTTCCATCTAAAAAACTGAGATATGATTTGCTTTCTTGTTTTTTTCTTTGTTTTATTGTTTTATTGTTGTCACAATCCATGAACAAATATTTGTAGAATTTTTTGAGTTATTTTGTATGTTTAATATTGTTGTATTTTTAATATTAGATTAAATATAAATTATCTCTACAGATTTATCAAGCTTTTTTTCTACATATTATATTAGAACATAACCTGAATTTTGTTAAAGGTTTTTTTTCTTTATTATAAATAAATTTTTTTATTTTAAATTGAATGAAGATGCCTCATGTTTAATATTGCTAGATTTTTCTTTCCATACATTTTCCTTCCTACTCCACTTAAACTGTTATAGTTTAAGATGTTCTCAATATATTTTTTTTAAAATGTATGAAATGAGAATGTATGATTACGAAAGTGCAATTATGATCATTTAATATATACTTCAATTTTTGTTATTGTCATATAGAAATTTATATTGTATTTTGTGGTCATTTATTTTGTGTTATGTGGTTGCGAATCCCAGCATCCTCTGAATCTTTAACTATGATTATTTTGATAGCAATTAGACCCTTCTAACTTGAGGTTGAACCAGAATAGCTAGAGTCTCCATATAATTATTAGTATGAAAACCTTTATAGATAGAGAACAGAAATTGGACCTGCCCAAAGCTATCATGCCCCACTTCACCAACACTAGCATGTCTAGGATGATGACACCTATTCCTCATATGGCTGCGCTCTTGGGTTAGGAAAATAAAAATTAAAGCAATTGCAAATATCAATCTCCCTAGGAGGCACACCCTCTAGCAAGGTCACACTTTGCTGAAACAATCTCCCGAATAGAGTGTAGAATTTTCCACCACACATGTTGAACATCTAATTTGGCATCCTAAAAAAATCTGCCGATTCCTCTCAAACCAAATTTGCCAAATAATAAAAGTGGGTCCTAAAGACCAAGTAACTTGAAGAAAACGAATGCTAACAAGAGCTTGACCCCAATGATCCCAAAACTGAACTAGAGATAAAACATGCCAACAAGAACAATTCCAATAGTCCTCCTAATGAAAGAACTGAAAGAAAAGGTAGGTGACTGTCTCCTTACTACTATAACAAAGAAAACGCATAGAAGGTCCTGCAGCAGAATTTCTCAACTTTGTCTCACCCTTACTTCCCCTTTGACTTAGGAAATTGTTTCAGATTCCTGACTCGTTATATCTATTGTTATTTTCATTTTCTTAAATTGTTCACATTTAATGTTTACACAACCTATTGTATCATTTAGCATTTTAAGCTAACCTTTAGTGGTTAGATAAACAGTTAAAAATAATATTTATCGTAACTGTGATTTTTAACTAACTGTAATAATTTATTAAAAGCCTCTTAGACTGTCAACATTTCATGTTGACAATTAGTGGTCAATTCTAATAGCTTGTATAAAGTAAATAGTTTAAGGTTTTGCATTTTTATATTCTTCAAAAGTTGTGAGATAAATATATGTTCCTTATATTATCAGGAAAGACCATTAATATGATAATGTGCTCTTCATATCTGCAACTCTAATGTCAAAATCTTACTAATTTTAATCTTCCTTGATTTTGCAGGGTTTTAAATGCAAAAGCTCAAAGCAATCAAGAGCTGCACAGCGAAGCTGATTCAGCAAAATGAAAATGCTATACTGAGCATAGCCAAAGTGAAATTAGACAAGTACCTTAAATTTGATATTTTCTCAATTCCCATCTCTCCAAAAATATCAAGTGTACATAAAAACTTTCAGAACCTTATCTTACAATTTGTAAGTTCTACATCAACTAAGACATGGGAATATGAAACACCTCATATTTTCATTTTCATAGGAAATCTCTATCATGCTAGCTACAAAATACTCCTTTAGTTTATAATTTAAAAATTATCTACTGCATGTTCTGGATATAAAGTTTATTTCTGCACTCCTTTGGTATATGTTATTCTCATTTTCCTAAGAATCTCTAAAGATACAAAGAGACGGTTTCCAGTTCATTTCAAACTTTCTGTTCGTAATTGAGGCAATAGAATTTGCATGAAATAAACTAGAACAGTTTAATCTGTTTTTAGGAGGCCACCAAATTATTTGTACCTTAGCAGCCACATCGCTACTATTTTACGCAGATGAGAATTAAGTACATGTGCCGTACATGTGTATTAACAAACCATTTGATTTTGTATCAACGTAATATACTCCAATCTATTTGATGATGTTTTTCATAGTTATGCCACCTGAACCAATCATAATATCCAATTTTTCAAGCTAGATCTTTCAATAATAGATAATAGAAGCATACATAGAGAGCTTTCTTGAAAGAGCTAGAGAACGTTTGGACATTTCAGAAAGAATATAGCATATTCTTTCTATCTTGGACAAGTATTTGCTTCATTATCGGTCCAATAATCTCTATTGTCTTTAAGTCCATTTGAAATGCTATGATACCTGTCTCATTAGCAACAAGATTGACATCGATGTAGAAGTCATAGTAAGTTGCCTCTCCTTGTATTGCTTAGGTTGACCTGAAACATGAAACCCACTGTTGAGTTGATGTGATGGAGCTCTGAGCCCATTGTACTTATAGCAAGAAACACAAAATGTTGCAAATAGCTAGTAATCATCTAATCTAACAGTCACCACATAACCCTCATCCAACTATAAACCCACCCTAATTACAAATCTAAATTTCCTTGCAAACGACAGGGACTCTGAACAACTGCAACACAGGCCTTGTTTATAACAGTCATCATAGTCTGAAGAAAATGTTATGGATAAGGTCGATTCCTTCATTGTTTTGCAGGGTAGGTAGCAATTAAAACAATCCCACAAAGTCCTCATGGTTTTTTAAAGCCTAATCCAATATTTTGCCGAATGTCTTCCCATAGCCAACCAATGTCATGCTGGCATGATTTAAACATGTTCCACATTAACCTTGAAGATACCCTGTTACCAAACGAAAATTAGGCTTTAGTGGACTAAAAACTTTAGTAGAGACAAACAAACAATATTAAAATCTGATCTGTTGGTTGAAACATATCAGATTTTAATATTGTTTGTTTGTCTCTACTAATCTTTTTTAGTGCACTAATAGCTAAGTTTTGCTTGGTAACAGGGTATCTTCTAGGTAAATGTGGAACGCGTTTAAATCACGCTATGACATTGGTGGGCTTTGGGCAAGACATTTTCCGCAAAATATTCGATTCTAATTACATGTTGGTAGCCATCAACTATTTGATTAATGACACATCTTTTTCAACGATTCCTCATCAGTGGGCACACGTTCATATCCATCAATTTTACCACTCTGAATTTCCTACAATGCATATGAACGCTTATCAACTCCAACTATTTTTTGAAGCAAATCGATATATTTAAATTTGAAAACAAAAGATAAAAGTAAAATTGTAAGTGTTAAATAGTTTCTGTCGCAGTTACCGACTCGCCCGCCCCTGTAAACCTCTTCATATTCAATACAAGAGAACCTCCCTACAGACATTGTTTTGAATGTCGCAAAAGCTCAAAGCAATCAAGAGCTGCACAGCGAAGCTGATTCAGCAAAATGAAAATGCTATACTGAGCATAGCCAAAGTGAAATTAGACAAGTACCTTAAATTTGATATTTTCTCAATTCCCATCTCTCCAAAAATATCAAGTGTACATAAAAACTTTCAGAACCTTATCTTACAATTTGTAAGTTCTACATCAACTAAGACATGGGAATATGAAACACCTCATATTTTCATTTTCATAGGAAATCTCTATCATGCCAGCTACAAAATACTCCTTTAGTTTATAATTTAAAAATTATCTACTGCATGTTCTGGATATAAAGTTTATTTCTGCACTCCTTTGGTATATGTTATTCTCATTTTCCTAAGAATCTCTAAAGATACAAAGAGACGGTTTCCAGTTCATTTCAAACTTTCTGTTCGTAATTGAGGGAATAGAATTTGCATGAAATAAACTAGAACAGTTTAATCTGTTTTTAGGAGGCTACCAAATTATTTGTATCTTAGCAGCCACATCGCTACTATTTTACGCAGATGAGAATTAAGTACATGTGCCGTACATGTGTATTAACAAACCATTTGATTTTGTATCAACGTAATCTACTCCAATCTATTTGATGATGTTTCTCATAGTTATGCCACCTGAACCAATCATAATATCCAATTTTTCTAGCTAGATCTTTCAATAATAGATAATAGAAGCATACATAGAGAGCTTTCTTGAAAGAGCTAGAGAACGTTTGGACATTTCAAAAAGAATATAGCATATTCTTTCTATCTTGGACAAGTATTTGCTTCATTATCGGTCCAATAATCTCTATTGTCTTTAAGTCCATTTGAAATGCTATGATACCTGTCTCATTAGCAACAAGATTGACATCGATGTAGAAGTCATAGTAAGTTGCCTCTCCTTGTATTGCTTAGGTTGACCTGAAACATGCAAGCCACTGTTGAGTTGATGTGATGGAGCTCTGAGCCCATTGTACTTATAGCAAGAAACACAAAATGTTGCAAATAGCTAGTAATCATCTAATCTAACAGTCACCACATAACCCTCATCCAACTATAAACCCACCCTAATTACAAATCTAAATTTCCTTGCAAACGACAGGGACTCTGAACAACTGCAACACAGGCCTTGTTTATAACAGTCATCATAGTCTGAAGAAACGTTATGGATAAGGTCGATTCCTTCATTGTTTTGCAGGGTAGGTAGCAATTAAAACAATCCCACAAAGTCCTCATGGTTTTTTAAAGCCTAATCCAATATTTTGCCGAATGTCTTCCCATAGCCAACCAATGTCATGCTGGCATGATTTAAACATGTTCCACATTAACCTTGAAGATACCCTGTTACCAAACGAAAATTAGGCTTTAGTGGACTAAAAACTTTAGTAGAGACAAACAAACAATATTAAAATCTGATCTGTTGGTTGAAACATATCAGATTTTAATATTGTTTGTTTGTCTCTACTAATCTTTTTTAGTGCACTAATAGCTAAGTTTTGCTTGGTAACAGGGTATCTTCTAGGTAAATGTGGAACGCGTTTAAATCACGCTATGACATTGGTGGGCTTTGGGCAAGACATTTTCCGCAAAATATTCGATTCTAATTACATGTTGGTAGCCATCAACTATTTGATTAATGACACATCTTTTTCAACGATTCCTCATCAGTGGGCACACGTTCATATCCATCAATTTTACCACTCTGAATTTCCTACAATGCATATGAACGCTTATCAACTCCAACTATTTTTTGGAGCAAATCGATATATTTAAATTTGAAAACAAAAGATAAAAGTAAAATTGTAAGTGTTAAATAGTTTCTGTCGCAGTTACCGACTCGCCCGCCCCTGTAAACCTCTTCATATTCAATACAAGAGAACCTCCCTACAGACATTGTTTTGAATGTCGCAATCATCTGATTAATTCCTTCAACTACTCCTGTGGTCGAGAAAGCCCAGCAATCCCCTATAATAAAATGTCTTAAAAGTTTAGTTATAAATCCCTGAGTCTTATACAATTCAAGTTCAGTTTCTGCAAACAAGATAACGTAAAAAAGAAATGCTACTTTAAAATATACTATTAAAATCTCATTCCATCATTTATGAGAAACAGAGCACTGCAGAACATATACACAGAACATAACACTTCCAAAACTGAGAGCTTGATATCCCAGGTTCAGGCATTGTATTTATAGTCAAATGTTCTTAAATATACAAATAACTGTAGAGCAAGAGCTTTTTGTAGAATTTATAATGGTCGGTGGTGAAACAGGTACACAGTCAACAAAAATGCTTTTGCACATGAATTGTATGGAAGTCAGCCAAATTGTCCACCACTTCCTGCACTGAGAAAACCGAAATTGCAAATCAGAGCAAGAATATTGCGAAAATCAATTTCTCTAGTGCAATTCTATTGTACATACCAAAGTAGTTCGTAAGTTATTGATATGGATAACGAGCAAGAGGCTTATAATAGGTTATTCTAATACCCACGGTTAAACACCAAATATGCATGAGTAACGCCATTCAGTTATACCTATGTCACTCAGAAGAAAACTCCTTTCTCGTGTTGAGTCTATATATTATATAAAACTCGATGGAAACAATTAAAAGTAAAATAGTCGAAACATTTCGCAACGAGTCTGAAATCAATTTACAAATAGCATGAATAAATTTCCATCTTGTTTTTCTTTTGGCTGCCACTCCGATTGCATGTGCGTCCTAACTACTATTATGGCAGCTGCCACGCCAATTTTATGTGTATGAACTGGAAGAATATAGGAAGTATGGTTTTGATATGTAAGACTTTTTCCTACAGAGGATCGCTTGGCTTTCTCTGCCGGTGCAGCAGTTTAAGGAAATCAGATTGTTTCTGCACAATAGAGACTATCGTTTGCAGTGTCGAATAAATTATGCTTGCTACATTGCACAGGCAAATTGCGGGCTGGTATTGTTGATAAAATTTAAAAATAAAATAAAATTATTAAGATTAAAGATTAGAATAATGAATATAAAATTTAAAAGCATTTGAATAATATAAAATATATATGACTTGTTAAAGTGTTGGATAAATTTTATTTTATTTATTTATTTATTTTTTTGACTTAATTTGTATATTTTATATTACTTTATTTTTAATATTAGATTAAATATGGATGAGCTCTGCGAATTTTTGGTTTCTACGAATTTTGTTCATATGCGATTATGGCTCTCAGCGAATGCTCTGAACTCACATATCATGTGGCTCACTATCTTCTCCCCCCTAAATCCAAGCAGCCCTCAAGCGAAGATGACGAAATTTGGCAAGTGGTGGAGAGCAAAAAATTCAGACGGAATAGGATTGCGCACCATAACCTAGCAAACCCTAGATTGATATCGTCCACAACAGCGCCCTACTCTGCTCCGTCCTCCTAGCCGCTGCTTGAGGGTACCAAATATACATGTTTTCCCCCCTCCTTTCCTCCTCCAGCAAGGCATCTCAACAAATCAGTGGGGCAAGCTAGAGAATTCAGAAAGGTGCTAAACTATCGATGGCTCAAGGCAAATCCAACCTCAAAAGCCTCCTCACAGCAAA
Organism: Cryptomeria japonica; assembly: GCF_030272615.1. NCBI lineage: Eukaryota > Viridiplantae > Streptophyta > Pinopsida > Cupressales > Cupressaceae > Cryptomeria > Cryptomeria japonica. Next base: position 99,228,048 of record NC_081411.1, read on the forward strand.
TTCATAATAAAAGTTCATCCATTCCTCATTCCGTGCAACAAAGTCAAAGCATGCCTTCCTCCTCCAAACCCTAAAGGTCAAAATCACACAATCAAGGTGGATTCAGTCGCCCTGGAGAAGAATGTCATCTTTCATCAGAACAACAACTTCATTGCTATATTGAGAGTGCCCTTTCATAACTTCGATGAAGTCAAAGATTGGTGGGAAACCAAACTCCACAAACTAGTAAGTATCTTCAATTTGGTCTCTCAATGTATATTAATCTCATGCATTAATTCTAGGGTTAAGAAGGATCTACTCAAAAGTAAAGAAAAATTGCACAACGGTTGCATATTTTACTGCATTGACTAGATTCCCAATTTTAATCCTAAAACCTTTTCCTTCGAGAGTTTCATATATTGGGTCAACACTGGCCCTCTTCCAGCTGAATTTCATACACCTGAATTAATAGCATCAGTAGCAGAAGGGTTAGGGAAATGCTTGGCCTTTACAGGCTCTCGGGATAACAACTATGAGAAAGATATAAAAATATTAATCGACCTTAAGTCCACTAAACCTAAATTGAGCCCTGTTGATCTAATTTCATCAATAGGGAAGTGGGAGATCTTTCCTTCAATTTACAACGACATCATTAACACCTCAGAATTGTTTATTTTCCATAAGATTAATGCTATCAAAGAAACAAAAGTTAACCATAACTCTATTATTGGCAAAATGCATCTTGACAATAGCCAACTTCCCCTAGATCTCGAGCCTCAACCCATGCCTCCTAGGAATATTTCTTTAGAAGGCTTGCCCTCACCCAATAAATCCAAGGCAGACCTGCCTGCTTCTGGCACATTACCTCACCCCTCGGCTCTCGCTCCTATGAAAGACAACATCAAAAAAAATCACTTCATTTGATACGAAAGAACATAACCCTCCTCTTAGGAACTTCACATCAGGCCCATCTCATGTCCCCATGGTCAGTCAAGTCTTGAGACCCTCTTCACTTGCTATGCATCTATCCTCCAACGTAGTTTAGGTTAACAGAAAACTGGACAAGGACTCCATCTCTTTGAATAGAGAGGCATTAAGTAATCTACTTGAATTTACCAACTCCTTGAAAGCAGACATTGTTGAGCAGATAGAGATTGTGGAGCATAGTTTTGCTGATGAAGATGCTCATAGAGATTTTGATCATGCCCTAGAAAAGGAAGGCTCAAAAGATTTCACTTATAATAAGGATCAGCTAGACCTAGTGTTTAATTCATCTCCCCCCCTCCTTCCCCTCGATTATCTTCCAAGATAGAGATTCATGGAGAGGCTCCCCCTGGTCTTAGTGAAGGGAAAACTATGGAAGACGCCTGTTAGGTCTAGGGCTCAACATAGTGGGTAGAAACAAACCTGATTGCGGATCATCTCAGAAGAAGAGAGGGAGAAGATCGAGCTCGGATTTAAGATTTTTGGATGGGAAAGCTTTGGACCTGTTAGTGAACAGATTTTGCCTTCTCTTTAAAATAATTAATCTCAAACTCTGTCACCTTCTTTTAAAGACAAAAGTTCGACTGAACAGTTGGGTAAGTGCAACAAATGCTACTTCCCTCTGATTTTTCTTATAGGTACAACTCCCTCTATTAGTTATTCAGGGAATAATCTAATTAATTTCTAACTTGTATGCTTTTAACCTAAAAGCACGTAAGGCTACCTACTTCATTCTTGGATGAGAGGCTAATGATTTACACATATTTCAGGGAAAAATAAGTTTTCTAAATGCTTCAACATGAGAAATAGAAGTGAGTGAAACAAAGTTCAAAGCCAGTCTTACAATTCATGAAAACAGATAAGAGAGACAAAATCTCTTTTCAAACACATATCTTTTAAAAACTCACAGGAAGGAATCTCAGAAAAATAATAATATTCTGCACTAGAAAGGCGATCACTGTCATTTGATTAGATCAACATATGCAAAGATATATCACTACGCAGATTCACTACACAGATTCAAAACTCAAAAGTTTTCTTTCTCCCAAAATAGTATGATCCTTTATATATATATATATATATCTTATGTAACAAAGACACAATCAATACATGTATAAAACCCTTTTCAATTCCAGATCTTTAAAGTCTGACGACTTCCTTCAACAAAACAGAACTTCTCAAATCAAAAAGAAACTAAGTAAAAACTAACAAAATTCTAACCAAAATCTAACCCTTCTTCCGTCTATCTTAGTCTAATTTATAGTTTTTAGAACAAAGGAGGTCTCCTTGAAAACTCGACCTCCTCTAAATTAGTTATGAAAACCAACAGAGTATAATTGGGATAGATGTCCCAAAGTCATTTGCATAAACATGAAAAATACATAAAAAAAGGGCCTTGATCAATGCGCTATACTGCTTTCCCATCATCATCTTCTTCTCCGCTTTCCTGGGCATCGTGGGCAGTTGCAAGTTCCTGGATTATTGATTGGTTTGGAATCTTCATAGAAATGAGTTTTTCCTTCGCCGCTTCGTTGTTCCATCTGTGCTTCACGATCTTTTCAGCATGCTTCGGTAACTGATCATTATCGATAAACATCATGGACTTGATCCGGGCAACTCGTGTTATATCCTCAGGGGTGAAATTGCCCTTGGCTTTAATTTTCTCCATGTATATCATGAAAACCTTTATCGCATCCTGTGTGTTCAGTCCACAAATCCCCAACTGCCAATCGTGGTTAGGATTAACCACTTTGTTGTCATTAACTAAACTGCATTGGAGGTCTTGGAGTTCATACACAGAAGTCTTGGCCTCGGAGATCACAGATTTGAAGGTGAGCACACACCACATTATGGTCTTCTTCAACACGAAGAGTTGACATTCATCTATTACCAGCTTGATTGAATGTTCTGTCAAAAATTTGGTAACTTCATATTCTTCTATTTTAGTGAACATAGACAAGACATTTTCCCATTTGTGTTCCTCTTTCTCCCATGCCGAAATCTAGTTTTGAATTTCCGCAATGAGGCTCTGCATCTCATCACATAATTTCTGGGAGTTCGTGATATACTTTTCTCCGTCTTTAATTACTCCTTCAATCCATGTTTCTACAGCCTCTGCAATGCTTTAAGCTCGTTGAACCTGACTCATTAGCTTTTTATTCTCTGGTGAAGTAGGGTCAAAGCTCTCTGTAGCATGGGATATAGGAAGTTCTCTGAAGTCAATGAATTGAGCAAGGATGCTTATATGCCGCTTTAGCTCTCTCTTTTCTCGCCCGTCTTTCTTTGACCCGGTGAGCATTTTCTTTACGGATACCTGCAAGAAATGGTTATCCGAATCCCTACTCATGTTTCCCAGCTCCACCTTAGTGATCTCAAAATATTCTGCACTGACTTCCTTGTCCTCATCCTTGGGCTTGTATGAGGCAATCTCGACAACCTACTTTCCGGTCCCTTCATCACTATCCAGTCGAGCAGTTGTTTTGAACCTTTTTGGCTTGGGGCCCTTCTCTGTGTACTTAACTACCATATCTTGAATTGGAATAGTCACGGGAATGGAACTCCATGTTTTGTTCATTGAAGTGGTCAGCCACTTAGGGGTTGCACTGGAACTAGTTGTTCCTTTGATCGCTTTGGAGGGTGGTGTCATAGCTACAGTAATTGCATGGGAATCCATGGCATTAGCAATGTCACTATCTAGATCTTCAACTTCAAATATCTGAGCATCAAGAATCTTATCCTTCATCTCTGTATCCTTAGCTTGATCCATCCTTCTCTGAGCAGCACTTCGTGACCTAGTATGTCGAGGAGTTGAGAAGTCCAAAGCTGGATTAGACTTGTGCCTAACGTGAGGCAGCTTTTTATCCTTACCTGCATGAATAGGCATAGAAGTATTATTAGACAAACACTTTGGTGAATGCAAAGTAACCTCACTATTTCTCGTAGAATTAGAATTGGCGCCTAATTTCACTGCTTTCTTTTTTTCAACCCATTTTGCGGTTCTCTCCAAAACCCTTTTTGTTTTTAGCTGTATATCGTCTTCTTCTTCCCCATCTTAGTTGATACAGAACACTTCGGTCTTGGCTTGGGCTAAGTATCCAGGTTCAAACAATTCTAGATAATCTTCCTCAAGCCCATCTATGTCAAGCTTTACATGCAGTGAAATGACTTGCTCCAAGACCATTCTTGTTGGTATTTTGGTATGGTTTTATCATTGATGTCAACACCTAGTAAAACTCTAGCACTTTGGAGAATCAACAACATTCACTGGCAAGCAAGTGACTCATGCACAGTCACCGGTATCTGGTACACCAACAAGATATAACAATCATCGACACTTGGAATGATATGGAAAACACTTGGTAATGTCGAAGACATCGTTTGGACATCTTTGTCCTATAGTTTTATTTATTGTTATATTCATATTTGCATATTTGCTGTTACCGGCAAATAGGTCCAAGGTTACACCGACAGGTTTATCTTTTCCAGATCAGCATGGCACACTATGGAAATGATTAATTATTGTTGTAAATGCATTAAGCCGACATGTTCAATCGGTTATTGCATCGGATATTGTATTGTTTGTAAAATGTTTTTATTGTAATATCTTGTAGAGCTAACCCACTAAAATTGGTCTAAGGTTATGGTATAAATGTAAGATCTTATTTGTAAGATCAAATGTGGAATGCAAAAGAGGATTGTGTGAAGGTATATGTGAGAATATGCAGAGCTATACACACAAACATCATTTGAAGATTGAAGAAGGGTTTTTGTGAAGACAATCAGAACTACACTAGTACTGAATCCAGCATATGAAGATGCTATTTTGTGCAGTACATTCTTATTGGATTTAACCATCCAACTGTAGTCAATGTGACTCCCATTTGTGATTGAGTAGTGAGCTCTAGGCGCTTGGCCTTTTTGCATGTGCAGACCCCATTTATGTACACTTACTATCTGTAGTAGTATCATCTGATTGTGGGTAAGGTTTCCCACCATGGTTTTTCCCCTTACGGGGTTTCCACGTACAAATATTGGTGTTATGTGTTGTGGATGACTTTGTCTTTATGTTTCATGCACTAATCCTTACCGGTATAGAAATTAACTATTAAAACTGTCCACCAACATATTGAACTGGTTTACAGGTATTAAGCATTAAGTTGGTTAAGTTGTTTTTGGTTTGAATTTATTTGACAACTGATTCACCCCCCCCTCTCAGTTGTCTCCGGGACCTAAAAATTCTCATGTTTGCCCTTTTGAAAACCTCGAGTTCATCACTGCAATCCTCCCAGAAGTATTCTAATTATAGAATTGGGAGATGCGGCATTAGACCAAGACTTCGGGAGAAACCCTTATTATCAAAACCTTTCCTTTCATGGTACAGGGGAAAATTGAAGTTTTTCAGGTCCGCTCCAATACTCAAAGCATCTGACATTGAACTGCAGGATAGCATACCTAACTGAATAGGAAAATGACCCTACCATTTGTCCCTGGGTTGGGCCTTTTTAATCATAGTAGCTAGCTGCCTACATATCTCTACTAAAACAAAAAAAATCTGAACAAAAATGAGGAAGCTTGAATGACTCTTCTTCAAAACTGCCTATCCTTATATAGCAGAAGCGAGGGAACTGGATAAAGAAGCTGCCAAACCTCTTCACCAATGCCTGTGCATCTTCAGACATTCTCTTGGTTTTCATATCTTTCAATTCGTAACACAAATCTCCCAGAAAGGCATTGTGTACCCTCCTAAAGTATTGCAAGGCATTATCCTTTTGCAACATAGGGTAAAAATCATATATGTAGACCTTCGCCTCAATGGGTTGTCTAGGTATTCCAACTATCTCCTTAACACATGCCAAAAAGTATATAAGATACGAAGACATGAAGAAATTCTGCTTAAACTATTTGGCCATACTCAGCTGCTCCCGGGTGAACTCACAATAATGGTTTCCACTTTTTTGCCACTTTTGACACTGAGATGTACATTTTTAAAATAATCTTCAACTTCCGAGAACTATAACTTTTAAACTATTAAAAATTTGAAGATGATGTAAATTAGTGATTTCTAGCATTTTGTTTGTAGATTCTATATACATTTTTTTCAAATTTTTTTGAAAGATTTTTTAAAAATTTTTCCATCTCCCTCAAAAAGTAGTTTTTTACAACAAACTACATTTTTTAAGAGTGATGTGCCTTCTGTAACGCATAACTTTTTTTCTATAAATGATAAAAACTCAATTCTTTCGAATTTTGGTTTGTAACATCAATATCCAGGGCATGCATTTGGTTTTATAGTGATATGTTCAATATTTTTCATTTTATAAAGTTTTGAAGTCCGACTAGTCATAATTCAAACATAGGTTTACGTTTGAACACATAATTTGTTCTATATAAATCGAAATTCAATTTTTTTTTTTTGTTAGAAAGAAGACATCAATACCAAGGGCATAGATATTTTTCAAAATTTTTTTGAATTAGTTTCTTATTTTTCCCAATGCGTTGAACAGAGAAGTTCATGTTCGGTTAAAAACCAACTTTTAATAAAATTAAAAAATCAAGAACATAATAAATTCAAAATATAACAAAATTATATCCGTTGGAAAGCTTGTTTCGAGTACTACCATCTAATATTTTTGGGTTATGAAGATTATTTCATTCGTGTACTGAACTAGAGCTCCGAAGTCATTAATTCTTCAGAACTCTAAAATTTTTTGGGAGAAACTTCCAATTTTGGGGTTTCGATCGAACACATGTTCGATCGGATTGGGTTCGCTCGAACCAAAGTGGGTTCGAGTGAACCCCCATTCGCTCGAACCCATGAGCTAAATTTCGGCATGCATTTTTTGGTAACTGCCATGTTCGAGCGAACCCAACAATTTTTAACTGTCGGCTTTCATTCGAACACGGGCCGACGCATTTTTTGTTTTTTTTTTCATTTGTGGAATCATATAAATATCTATAATTTTTTTTCGCTTTTTATCACTCAAATGATTAAAATAATTCGCACTTTTGGATGAGAGAAGATATTTGAAAATTATTTTGAAAGCGAATAATTTGAAGGTTTTTTGTAAAAGCATGGGGAACAAGAAGAGAAGGCAAAATAAGACTGCAAGGAATTATTCTCCCGAAACGGAAGAAAGATATCGAGAACAAAGAAGACAAAGATATCATGATGCAAGTATGTATTTTTAATTTTATTTCTATTTAATTTAATATGTATTACGTATCAATTAATTAGAATTCAATATTTTTTATCTAATATTTTTAATAGGATTAAAAATAATTTTGTTTTAATTGGAAAACATAATTAATTTGAGATAATACATGTGTATTTGCAAATTTCAATTTCCATCAACTTGCTTGTTGTGTAATTGCATTTTTCTCCTATATAATTAAGTTCATTTATAATAGATAAGACCTATTATGTCATAATTTTTAGGTTCTAAATTATATATATTGAATATTTAATCTACATGTACAAGTAATTTCATGTGATAGGTCCTTTAATATCACATAATATATTTGTCTTAAGGGTAGTTAAGCATATTAATTTTGTGAAATGTTTTTTCAAATGTGGTCATATTGATTTTAATAATAAGGCCTATTAGGACTATTACATTGATTATAGTTCTTAAATGTGACATAAATTTATAACAAAGAAGATATTTAATTTAATATGTATTACGTATCAATTAATTAGAATTCAATATTTTTTATCTAATATTTTTAATAGGATTAAAAATAATTTTGTTTTAATTGGAAAACATAATTAATTTGAGATAATACATGTGTATTTGCAAATTTCAATTTCCATCAACTTGCTTGTTGTGTAATTGCATTTTTCTCCTATATAATTAAGTTCATTTATAATAGATAAGACCTATTATGTCATAATTTTTAGGTTCTAAATTATATATATTGAATATTTAATCTACATGTACAAGTAATTTCATGTGATAGGTCCTTTAATATCACATAATATATTTGTCTTAAGGGTAGTTAAGTATATTAATTTTGTGAAATGTTTTTTCAAATGTGGTCATATTGATTTTAATAATAAGGCCTATTAGGACTATTACATTGATTATAGTTCTTAAATGTGACATAAATTTATAACAAAGAAGATATTTAATTTAATATGTATTACGTATCAATTAATTAGAATTCAATATTTTTTATCTAATATTTTTAATAGGATTAAAAATAATTTTGTTTTAATTGGAAAACATAATTAATTTGAGATAATACATGTGTATTTGCAAATTTCAATTTCCATCAACTTGCTTGTTGTGTAATTGCATTTTTCTCCTATTAAACATGTTGAATAATTTAGGTGAACTATTTATATTCAACTTCACGTACATGCAAAAACATTTCAGATTAGGAGGTCTATTATGCAATAATAGGTCTTAAATATACTCACATGTGACAAATTATAGTCCACTTACATTATGGTCCATAACAAATTAATATGAGGTCACCTAAGTTATTGTATGCATGCATCAAAATATTTGTACTTTTAATTTTCAAATTGGAATTTCTAATTTATCGAAATTTTATTTTATGTGTTAAATTAGTGCTCAAAATTAGAGATTGAACTTTAATCCTAACCTGAGAACAAATTGAACTTTAAACCTAAACAAGTAATTTAATTAGAGTTATAACAATAAGGTCTTAAAAAAGTATTTAAATTTAATAAACCAAATTGAATGGGCTTTAATTTTAACATGTAAAGCTTTAAGCCAAATTCACCCCTATTCTTAATCCTAATTGAATAATCTCTGATCAATTCAAGAACCTTACACAAACTCTTAAATTATGTGCAGAACGGGCAAATGAACCTGTTGAAGAACACAATATAGTTGATGAACATAGGGAGGAGATTGTCCAAGTTGAACCAATGGAGACCTTTGAAGGAGAGGGGTCAGGCTCCTTACCTCCTACCACTGATATGGATGAGCATATTGTGGATCTAGCTAAACAGGTGAAGAGAAATATTTCTTATAAAAATTTAGATCATTTACTTGAAATGGATGTGGATGAGTTGAAACGTCTCAGTGAAGAACCTAGACATACTAAAAGGAGGTCAATGAATAAAAGTGCAAAAGAAATAATGTCGCATTTCAACAATCTTGATACTACACTAGAAAAAGCTCAATTGTTATCAATTGTACTTACTCATAAAGACTTAATAGATCCAATGAAATTGTTGGGTATAGATACAACAAATCAAAAGAGGAAATATTCTCAGCTACAAAAATCTATTGTTGATAATGTTAAGAAAGGTTTGGTGAACATTGGTAAAAAATCTCGAAAACTAGATAAGACCATTTCAAGAAGAGTGATGTTGACATCTTTAGTAAATGAAAGATTGCCTCAAAAAAGACAAATCTCTTCACTGTCATCTGAGTTTGGTTTTAGTAGAAGGACAATATCTAAATATGTTAAAAGGAGAAAGATTTTGGACGATACTACCTTAGAAGGGAATTGGGCAATTATGTGTAGAGCTCCTCGTTCTGATAGAATTGAAGATGTTGTTAGGAACTTTGTGACAAGTTTTTGGAATGATAATACTCGCCCTTCATCAAATAGTAGAGATGTTATCAAGCAAAGGATTGGTCCTGATCGTTATGATCTCCATGTAAAACATTGGCTAGACACAACAAAACATGAATTGTATGTATTGTTTACTAAAACAAACCCTCATATAAAGATTGGACAAACCATGTTTGAACGGTTAAGGCCATATTATGTGAAGTTAAACAAAGTTTTCGAAACTTGTTGTTGTCGTTATCACATCGAATTTGACTTGTACTATCAGGTGTTTCGAAAGATTAGAGAAGATAATGATGGTTATGAAAATGCTCCTCCTAAACGATCAAGTCAATTCATAGCATCCATCTTATGTGATAAATCAGATGATAATGCAACCGGTCAAATAAATTGCATAAGAGGAATTTGTGGAACATGCGGGGACTTGGCTAAATTGCCTTTGAGAGATGAAGATACTGACATGAGGAAGATGGTAAATTGCAAGAGTTATAAGTACAAAAAAATTGAAACAAAATTTGGAAAGGAATCTACAAGACTAGATTATGTAGAAGAAGAAATACCTATTGGAACATTTATGGAAAATTTTCGTAAGTTGATAAAACCATACATATGCCATGGTTTTTTTGCCAAGTGGCAAGCAGAACAATTTAAAAGATTAAGAGACACTTTCCCACTTGGAACTATTTTATCTGTAGTTGACTTCGCAGAGAATTACTCTTTTGTGCATCAAAAAGAGATTCAATCAAAGTATTATTTTTCAAAGCAAATCACTATTTTCGTGCATGTGTGTTATCGACATGCACAGATGAATTTAGATGGTGTTGATAGTACATTTGAAAATCGTGTCATTAAGAAAGAGTACCACTTCTATATCAGTGATGATAAGGAGCATGACACACTTTTTGTACAACATTGCTTTAAGAAGTTTTTTGAATATTTGAAAGATAGAGGCATAACAATAGTTAAACATTTTGTTTGGTCTGATGGATGTGCGGCACAATTCAAATCTTTGAGGCCATTTTATGCACTATGTAGATATCATCGAAATGACAAAATACCACATGTTTGGAGTTTTTTTGAGAGTGGTCATGGAAAGGGTGAACATGATGGTGCAGGAGCTTGTATCAAACGTGCTATAAGAAAGCATCAAATAAAGTACACAGGAGAACGTATAGAAAATGCACATGATGTTGTTGAATGGTGTAAGAAACACTTTGAACAACCTAATTATCCTGGGGAATCATCATCAAGAACATATAAGCCCGTTCCATATAGAGTGTTTTGGGAGATAACCGGTACGTGTTCTCTTTTAGTATTTTATTCTATTTTTTTTTAATTTAACAACTTGATCTACATGTATGTATTCTTGTACACATGTACAGTTTACAGATGTGGATAGAAAATCAATGCATGGATGCAAGAGTGTGGAGAGGACAAGATCTTTGCATTGTGTCATGAGTACAGATAATCGCCCATGGACATTATACACTAGAGATTATTCATGTTTTTGTTCTGAATGCATTTTTGAAAACTATGTTGATTGCAAGAACCAAGAGCTTGGATATGTTAGTGAATGGAAAATGGTGCCACTAGATGTTTCTGACACATACGAGGATTCAAATGAGGATGAAAACTTTGAAGACATTCCTTTGATTTCTGGTGATTACGATCATATTTCAGGATTGATTAAAAAAGGTATGTATGTACATGACGTACACATGTAAACATTTCCTTAAAAATGACATATAACTTAGAATTTATTTAACTTGTGTCAAATTGCAGGAGATATTTTTGCAGTCATAGCAGAAGATGGAAATATAGAAGGTGTTAGTTATTATTTATTGCGTTGCACAGAAGAGAGAAAGAAGTTATCAAAATCTGAGATGAGTGATGGAATGTCATTTCCCACAGGTTTGAGTTCTGATTTGAATATGTACATACATACAAATCGCTTGTGTGAATTTTTTTAATTTCTCATGTTTCTTATATACATGTACATGCAGGATCAGTTGTAGTGCAAGGGACATATTTCAAACAAGTTAAAATTGTTCAACATGGGATTGATTTCACTGAATACCAAATTGATAACAAGGTATATCAGTATAGTCACTTGGTCATTGCTGTTGGCCTAATTCTTCAAACAGTTCCACGTCGAGGGCGGACTCAAAAGTGGAGACTAGATAGTGAAGATCATGACAAAATATTAAGTGTTATTGAAGAGTGTTGTGAACCACTTGATGTGGTATGAACTATATATACATAATTTAGTAATCCACTTGAATTGAATTTTAATGTAAAAGTTCAAGATAAATTCTAGATCTCAAGTAACTTGTTTTGAAACTATTTAGGATAAATATTTTTAAGTTTATTTATACATTATATCAAATTAGGATGTATTTAAATGTGCACGTGTTTAATTGTATGTAATTGTATTTGTATTTAATTAAAAAATGCATATTTAAATTAGAATGTAATATGTACATTTGTAAAATTGATATATTTAATATGGAATTAGGACATGTACATGTTGTGAACTATTTAACTACAATATACATACCTAGAAGCTCACATACCTACAAATATACATACCTATGTAATATACATGTACTGGATGTGAACTATTCAATACATGACTTATCTTAGTTTAGTTTGTTCATTTCATACATACTCTTTTGTTTGAAAATCAAACATGTATAATTGAATACATTTAAATCAAGTTTGTTTGAAAATCAAACATGTATTTAAATCTAATCTAATCAAACATGTATAAATCTAATATAATCAAACATGTATAATAGATGATCAAACACAAACCAGGTATACAGAATAATCTAGAGTCTAAACAAGTCGTTGTACATGCATGAAATATACAATCTAATCAAACATGAATTTAAATCTAATCTTTAATCAAACATGTGTATAAATCTAATATAATCAAACATGTATAATAGATCAATCAAACACAAACCAGGTATAAAGTATAATCTAGAGTCTAAACAAGTCGTTGTACATGCATGAAATATACAATCTAATCTTGAACATGAATTTAAATCTAATCTTTAATCAAACATGTGTATAAATCTAATATAATCAAACATGTATAATAGATCTTGATCAAACACAAACCAGGTATAAAGTATAATCTAGAGTCTAAACAAGTCGTTGTACACATGCATGAAATATACAATCTAATCAATGATGTATTTAAATCTAATTTAATCAAACATCATGTACATAAATCTAGAATATAATCAAACATGTGTATAAATATAATATAATCAAACATGTATAAAACTTATAACATGTATAATCTATAGTCTAAACTCCATGTATAAAGTATAATCTAGCTCTAGTCAAACACAAACCAGGTATAAAGTATAATCTAGAGTCTAAACTCCATGTATAAAGTATAAAGTATAATCCAGAGTCAAACATAAACCAGGTATAAAGTATAATCTAGAGTCTAAACTCCATGTACGTGCATGAATATATATATAATATGAAAGTATATAAAAAGATAAATGTAAATGAGCTATAAAGTCTGGAGCAAATCAACACTGGGGATCATCATGTCGGCTACGAACTGAGCGACCATCTGAGGGGGAGTCCTGCAAAAGTAGAATTTATTTAAATATTAAATATAATATATATAGATCTCTCTAGACGTGCATGTACATCAAATATATATATACCAAAAACCACAACTAACCTGTACACTAATGTCAGCATCTAAAGAATCTCTCCTACGCACATGCTCAGAGCTCAAGGAAGGAGTGACATGAGCTAACTGTCAATTTAAGGATTAGTCCACATTGATCAATTTAAATGATCTACAAATTAAAACTTAGAAAGTTCTAGATTATTTAAATTAAACATGAGATCTATATATATATATAGATTTATTAGGTACAAATTTGCAATGTAAGTATACATATCTTCTAAAATTTTAAACGCACATGTAAATGTACATACCTGTGTATCACTTGGAGTAGGCTGTATAGTAGACTGATCCTGTCCCGTAATCATATCAACAACATCACTCGTGCCAGCATATCTCTCTCTAGCTGTACGTATCACTGAGGAGTGCAAGGGGCTAACTAGATGAGTGGGCATCGTGGATGAAGTGTCTGACTGTAGTAGCATGTCCATAAATCCAGTATGGCTCAAATCTCTCAGCTGATCCTCAAATGAGTCCAAACCCTCATCTGTGATATGTACCTGATCAGCTCGTATCTCCTCACATGAATCCAACCGGCCCTCATCTGTGATATGGAGCTCATCAGCTCGTAGCTCCTCCTCTGCAGCAATAGAGTGATCTGTAGGTGGGTCAGTGCCTGGAGCATGCGTAGAGTGATGAGAATGTTGTGACTGCCTCGGGGTATGCGTCGATGCCGCTGTAGCCTGAACATCTCTGAGAATCTCCTCTCTAACATCACCCAATGGTATCCCAAGTCGAGATGAAATAAAACTATAAGCATGTAGTAGGTCCTCGACTAAATACTGCGACATTTGTACATATCTACTACCTCCGACTATAGCTGCTACCTCATCTGGGGAGGGGATGCCAGCAGAAATATACCGATCATCTGAATCTGAAGCCCCCCCATGACTAGAAGATGCATGATCTATGGATGATCGCGAACGTGGTCGAGTCATCATATATCTGCCCACCCTGTCAGAAGATATGGTGGCTGCTGCTGATGCAATATGTCCAATCCTATCAATTGCTTCTCTCTAAGAAGCAATCACAACGTGATCTGCTATGGGTGCCATGGCTGGGACTACTGCAGGAAATCTTTGGCCAACAAGGTCCCTATGTCTAGGCGGAGCTCTATCACACCTATGGTATGCATCTCTATCAGCAATCCTACCCCTCCCCTGTCCATAATATCCCAGAATATCAAGGTAGTTTGGTTTCATCTGACAATGAACCTCAGCAAATACTTGCTGTGTAAAGTATAATGGAATCTGGTCGTTATTAGGATAACGACCATGGGCTGCTAAGAATCGTGGGTAAATCAGTGACGCAACCTGTGGGTCAATACATCTGGTAACCTGATATCCCCTCACCTTACTCTTCTCCTGATATTGTGGGAAGCATCTCTCCTTGATGGTCTCCTTCGAGACCACCCCCACCACATCAGCAAAAGAATGAGGACCCCTCACCTCACTCCTCAACTGTCTATATATATCCTCTATAACCTCAAGTGAGAATGAGGTATGAGATACTAAGCGGTCCCTCAATGTCTGCAAACTGTCAAAAATGGACGTGCACGTACTCTTGTACACGCCATCAGTACGAGGGTCATCTAGTATGGCCCTCAACCTATGCAGCTCTCGATCACTGTAATGAAAAATAGTGGTAATATCGGGCAAGGGGGGATCCTGCTGTGGTGGCTCCTGATGTGGAGCCTGTGCAGGTGGATCCTGATCAGGAGCCTGTGAAGGTGGATCCTGATCAGGAGCCTGCAAAGGTGGATCCTGATCAGGAGCCTGCGAAGGTATATCCTGGGATGCCATCTATCTAGGTACATGTCATAAAGTTAAAATAAATACGCAAGCAGAGAGAGAGAGATCATTTTCATGAGAGAGAGAGAGAGATCATTTTCATGAGAGAGAGAGAGAGAGATTATATACATATAAATCTTCATGACAGAGAGAGAGAGATCATTTTCATTTTCAAAAAATACATGTAAAAATTTCAAATATTTCAGTGAGAGAGAGAGAGAGAGTTCATATATTTCAGATCTAGAGATAACATATATTTCAGAGAGATAGAGAGATCTAATGTACATGTACATATTTAAATCTTTGACATGCATAAAAAATTCAAGAATAGAGAGATCTAACACGTCATATGTATGTTAGGACACTATATGATCCTAAGGGGAATGTCATATGTATAGTAGGATGTTATAAGGGGTCATATGTGGGTCTAACCACATATGACCCCTTAGGACACTATATGATCCTAAGGGGAATGTCATATGTACAGTAGGATGTTATAAGGGGTCATATGTGGGTCTAACCACATATGACCCCTTAGGACACTATATGATCCTAAGGGGAATGTCATATGTACAGTAGGATGTTATAAGGGGTCACGCATGTGTTAATGCATGTTGACCCCTTAGGACCACATACGACCCCTTAAGATAGTATGTGATGGACTAAGGGGTATGTCGTTCACACTAGGATTCTATAAAGGGTCACGCATGTGTTAATGCATGTGTGAGCCCTTAGGACCACATATTCAACCCCTTAGGACACATAGGAAATTTCATATGTACAGTAGGATGTTATTAGGGGTCATGTGTGACCTACTAAGGGGTCACGTATGTGTCAATGCATGCGTGCCCCCCTAGGACCACACATGACCCCTTAAGACGCTATGTGATGAACTAAGGGGTATGTCGTTCACACTAGGATTTTATAAGGGGTCATATGTGGTTATAGGATTTTATAAGGGGTCATATGTGGGTCTAACCACATATGACCCCTTAGGACACTATATGATCCTAAGGGGAATGTCATATGTACAATAGGATGTTATAAGGGGTCACGCATGTGTTAATGCATGTGTGAGCCCTTAGGACCACATATTCAACCCCTTAGGACACATAGGAAATGTCATATGTACAGTAGGATGTTATTAGGGGTCATACATGTGACCTACTAAGGGGTCACGTATGTGTCAATGCATGCGTGGCCCCTAGGACCACATACGACCCTTAAGACGCTATGTGATGAACTAAAGGGTATGTCGTTCACACTAGGATTTTATAAGGGGTCATATGTGGTTATAGGAATTTATAAGGGGTCATATGTGGGTCTAACCACATATGACCCCTTAGGACACTATATGATCCTAAGGGGAATGTCATATGTACAGTAGGATGTTATAAGGGGTCATATGTGACCTACTAAGGGGTCACACATGTGTTAATGCATGCGTGACCCCTTAGGACAACATATGACCCCTTAGGACACTATATGATCCTAAGGGGAATGTCATATGTACAGTAGGATGTTATAAGGGGTCATATGTGACCTACTAAGGGGTCACACATGTGTTAATGCATGCGTGACCCCTTAGGACAACATAGGACCCCTTAAGACACTATGTGATGGACTAAGTGGTATGTCGTTCACACTAGGATTTTATAAGGGGTCATATGCAGTTCTAAGGGGTCATGCATATGTTATAACAAATGCATGACCCCTCAGAACCACATATGACCCCTTATGACACTATGTGATCCTAAGGGGAATGTCATATGTATAGTAGGATGTTATAAGGGGTCCTATGTGACCTACTAAGGTGTCACGCATGTGTCAATGCATGCGTGGCCACTTAGGACCACATATGACCCCTTAAGACGCTATGTGATGGGCTAAGGGGTATGTCGTTCACACTAGGATTTTATAAGGGGTCATATGTGGTTATAGGATTTTATAAGGGGTCATATGTGGGTCTAACCACATATGACCCCTTAGGACACTATATGATCCTAACGGGAATGTCATATGTACAGTAGGATGTTATAAGGGGGTCACTCATGTGTTAATGCATGTTGACCCCTTAGGACCACATACGACCCCTTAAGATAGTATGTGATGGACTAAGGGGTATGTCATTCACACTAGGATTCTATAAGGGGTCACACATGTGTTAATGCATGCGTGAGCCCTTAGGACCACATATTCAACCCCTTAGGACACATAGGAAATGTCATATGTATAGTAGGATGTTATTAGGGGTCATACATGTGACCTACTAAGGGGTCACGTATGTGTCAATGCATGCGTGGCCCCTAGGACCACATACGACCCTTAAGACGCTATGTGATGAACTAAAGGGTATGTCGTTCACACTAGGATTTTATAAGGGGTCATATGTGGTTATAGGAATTTATAAGGGGTCATATGTGGGTCTAACCACATATGACCCCTTAGGACACTATATGATCCTAAGGGGAATGTCATATGTACAGTAGGATGTTATAAGGGGTCATATGTGACCTACTAAGGGGTCACACATGTGTTAATGCATGCGTGACCCCTTAGGACAACATATGACCCCTTAGGACACTATATGATCCTAAGGGGAATGTCATATGTACAGTAGGATGTTATAAGGGGTCATATGTGACCTACTAAGGGGTCACACATGTGTTAATGCATGCGTGACCCCTTAGGACAACATATGACCCCTTAGGACACTATATGATCCTAAGGGGAATGTCATATGTACAGTAGGATGTTATAAGGGGTCATATGTGACCTACTAAGGGGTCACACATGTGTTAATGCATGCGTGACCCCTTAGGACAACATAGGACCCCTTAAGACACTATGTGATGGACTAAGTGGTATGTCGTTCACACTAGGATTTTATAAGGGGTCATATGCAGTTCTAAGGGGTCATGCATATGTTATAACAAATGCATGACCCCTCAGAACCACATATGACCCCTTATGACACTATGTGATCCTAAGGGGAATGTCATATGTATAGTAGGATGTTATAAGGGGTCCTATGTGACCTACTAAGGTGTCACGCATGTGTCAATGCATGCGTGGCCACTTAGGACCACATATGACCCCTTAAGACGCTATGTGATGGGCTAAGGGGTATGTCGTTCACACTAGGATTTTATAAGGGGTCATATGTGGTTATAGGATTTTATAAGGGGTCATATGTGGGTCTAACCACATATGACCCCTTAGGACACTATATGATCCTAACGGGAATGTCATATGTACAGTAGGATGTTATAAGGGGGTCACGCATGTGTTAATGCATGTTGACCCCTTAGGACCACATACGACCCCTTAAGATAGTATGTGATGGACTAAGGGGTATGTCATTCACACTAGGATTCTATAAGGGGTCACACATGTGTTAATGCATGCGTGAGCCCTTAGGACCACATATTCAACCCCTTAGGACACATAGGAAATGTCATATGTATAGTAGGATGTTATTAGGGGTCATACATGTGACCTACTAAGGGGTCACGTATGTGTCAATGCATGCGTGGCCCCTAGGACCACATACGACCCTTAAGACGCTATGTGATGAACTAAAGGGTATGTCGTTCACACTAGGATTTTATAAGGGGTCATATGTGGTTATAGGAATTTATAAGGGGTCATATGTGGGTCTAACCACATATGACCCCTTAGGACACTATATGATCCTAAGGGGAATGTCATATGTACAGTAGGATGTTATAAGGGGTCATATGTGACCTACTAAGGGGTCACACATGTGTTAATGCATGCGTGACCCCTTAGGACAACATATGACCCCTTAGGACACTATATGATCCTAAGGGGAATGTCATATGTACAGTAGGATGTTATAAGGGGTCATATGTGACCTACTAAGGGGTCACACATGTGTTAATGCATGCGTGACCCCTTAGGACAACATAGGACCCCTTAAGACACTATGTGATGGACTAAGGGGTATGTCGTTCACACTAGGATTTTATAAGGGGTCATATGCAGTTCTAAGGGGTCATGCATATGTTATAACAAATGCATGACCCCTCAGAACCACATATGACCCCTTATGACACTATGTGATCCTAAGGGGAATGTCATATGTATAGTAGGATGTTATAAGGGGTCCTATGTGACCTACTAAGGTGTCACGCATGTGTTAAAGCATGCGTGACCCCTTAAGACGCTATGTGATGGGTTTTGGGATATGTCGTTCACACTAAGATTGATTTTATAAAGGGTCATATGCGATTTTAATGGGTCACGTATGTGTTAAGACACTATTTGATGGACTAGGGGGTATGTCATTCACCCTACAATTTTATAAGGGGTCATATGCGATTCTAAGGGGTCCCGCATGTGTTATAACACGTGTGACCCCTTAGAACCACGTATGACCCCTTAGGACACAGAATGTGATCCTAAAGGGAATGTCATACATGTACACTATTATATTATATGTGATCCTCTATGACCTCCTAAGAGAACGTATAGTGTCATATGTGGTCTTAAGGGGTCATGTTGTGCGTGTAATAGGATGTGAAAATAGGTCACATTGTAGAGGAAATTTATTTTGTCTAATTTGTTTAAATTTGGTATCTAAATTTTCTAATGTTTATTTAAATTAATTTTTTTAACGTTTTTCTTTTTTTGCTAATGTTTTTCTAAGATCTGATTTACTACAGGGTAGTTTTCTATGTTTTTCATAACAATTTTTTAAAATGTTGAAAAAAATATACATCTATACAATTACGTAATTTTAAAAACAAATTTACACATTTCAATCAAAATATTAAATTATCAAACATTTTTGTAAAATAATGAAAAACAATAAATTATCAAACATTTTTCTAAAATGTTCAAAACCAATAACTATATATAATTATTTAATTAAAAAATTAAATTAACAAATAAATTATTTACAAATTTAATAAAAAAAGACATTATTAAACCAAACAAAGGGTTATTTTGTGCACCTGATATAACAAGGGTCGAAAACTAAAATAAGAAAGATGCTAACTGCTGCAGACAAGGCTCGATGACGTGATGCTGACGACTGGTTCGATCCAACCCCCACCAGACAGAAAAAGTCAAATGTAACAATGACCTTTTAACTGTCATTTTCGATATTTATAAAATTTTAAAAAAAACCCTAACTGCCAAGGGTTCGAGCGAATGGGGGGTTCGAGCGAACCCATTAAAATATCGATATTTAATGGGTTCGCTCGAACCACCATGTTCGCTCGAACCCAGCTGAACCGTTTGGTTCGCTCGGACTCCCAGGGGCAGTCCGAGTGAACATTTGTGTT
Organism: Cryptomeria japonica; assembly: GCF_030272615.1. Classification (NCBI taxonomy): domain Eukaryota; kingdom Viridiplantae; phylum Streptophyta; class Pinopsida; order Cupressales; family Cupressaceae; genus Cryptomeria; species Cryptomeria japonica. The sequence continues at coordinate 99,248,381 of NC_081411.1, forward strand.
TCGCTCGAACATTGTCAAATCCGAAATTCCCACTTTCGCCAAATTCTTTCGTTGGCAAAAGTGGGAACCAGTTTTGTGAATTCACCCTCCCTCATTGAATCAGCAATCAGCTCTGCCCAATTGAGGTATTGCTTCCCTTCTAATACTAGTTGCACATAGCAATAAATCCAGTCGTCAAAACTGTAGGCTTCCGCAGGTGCAAGAGTAACATGACATCATGAATGTGAGGCAGCATATGGTTCTTATTGGGATTCTTGGGCAATCTGGAACCACCCCTTTGGGGAACCTTCAACCAATATTTTGCTACGTTATTCTGGTTCCCAGTTCTATTTGCGTTGAACTCAGTGATTGACTGGGCGGGAGAAAAGTTCGAGAGTTGGTAATCAGGTAGCTTGAAAACAGAGGAAATTACCTCGCAGTTAATGGCAAGGAGGTTTTCACCATTGTCTCTCCTGATGGTTTTGGAGGCTGGATCATACCTAGCGATACATTCCCTAATCAATTCTGGGCAAGGGATAGGTGGGGGAAAGGTTGTTGCCTCTATGAGACCACTACTCAAAACTTCCACACCAAAGGAACCATCAATTCCCTTGAACACCCTTTCCTTTAAAACTTCAATATTTTCCCCTTTAAGGTCAGAATCACTAATTATGGGCTCTATACATGTAAGACTAAAAACATTCCCGAAAAGGTGCAATGTGGACTTCATAACTCATAAATGACAAGCCTTATTTTCTTTCCGCAAACCTTACTACGAGAGAAGAAATGCAAGTAAAAATCACCATTCTTATAGATGTTTTCAATGTAGGGAGGGAGAAGTTCCCTCCCACATCGCCATGAAGCTATTATCTTTGAATGTTAGGGGTATAAATGCCCCTAACAAGTAGCACATTCTCAAGCGCTGTATATTCAAAGTAAAAGCTAAAATCACTATTCTTCAGGAAACCAAGCTTGACTCTCTTGCAGGGGAGTCTTTTGTGAAAAATTTAGGAAAGTACGATTGGACAGGTGTCCCTGCGATTGGGGTGTCTGGGGGCTTAGGTATTATATGGGACCCCAGTCTCATTTCTCTAGATATCATAGAGATCAATAGTTCCTAGATGGGATTAGATATCAAATGCATTAGTAATAACCTTATAATTAATTTGATCAATGTCTATGGTCCTATCCCAAATGACCTAAAATGAGCAATCTGGGAGGAACTATCCTCCTTCATGAGTAGGAATAAGAATAGAGATTATATTATAAGTGGTGATTTCAACGCCATAAGTAGTCTAGCTGAGAAATCTGGTGGTATTTCCAGAGAGCCTCAATGCTTAGTTAACTTTAGAGATTGGACCTTTCAGAATAACCTCAAGGACATACAAATAGATAATGGTGTCTACACATGGACCAACAAAAGATCTAGTTTTAGCATGATAGTAGAAATATTGGATAGGTTCCTTGTTAAGGACAATCTAGGCTTCCTCAACAATATCCTAGTTAAGGCATCCATTCTCCCCTTCTTAGGTTCAGATCACTTCCTGATCCAATTATCTTTAGTTGAAGACCTCAAGTCATTGAAATGTTCAATTAAATTTGAGCTCATGTGGTTGAAAGAAGATAATTTCGTAGATATGTTAGAAAAGTGGTGGTCATCATACAAGATATCTGGGTCTAAGCTCTTTTTCTTCGTATCTATGCTTAAATTGATCAAACAAGATCTTCTTTCTTGGAATCGGGAAAAAATTGGCAACATATTTGAAGACAAAGCCAAAATTGAACTTGAACTAAATGATCTAAACGAATTAGTGATTAAGGGTGGTATGGATCAAGAATGATACTTGAAGGAGAAAACCGTAATGAAAAAATATGAAGACATCTTGTGAAAAAAGGAAATATTTTGGAAACAAAAATCACGAGATACTTGGTTAGCTAATGGGGAGGAAATACTAAATTCTTTCATGCTAGTACTAGAGCAAGGAGCAGAAACAAAATCACCAAAATCATTGATGGTAATGGCAATTTGATAGAAGATCCTGAAGGTATAGCCAACCACACTATTATTTTTTTCCAAACCCTTCTCAATTCAGAATCTTCCAACTTGATTGCCCAGGAATGCCTCCTTCAGAATATCCCCACACTAATCTCTAACAAACAGAATAGGGCTCTCAACCAGAGCTTCACAATAAATGAAATTGAGAAAGTAGTTGAAGAACTACACCCGAATAAAGCTCTCGGGCTGGACGGCTTTCCAACTACCTTTTTGCAAGCATGCTGGCATTTTCTGGGAGGAGAATTAGTGGATTCTCTTGAAGGAGCAAGGAAATCAGGTAGGATCATTTTGAGAGATTAACAACACCTTCATTGCCCTCATCCCAAAACAAGCCTCCACTGTCACCCTATATGAATTTAGATCGATTTCCCTTTGCAACATGCTCTATAAAATATTTACAAAAGCATTAGCAAATAGACTCAAACCTCTTCTTCAAGTTATCATCTCAGAAGAACAATCAAGTTTCGTGCCTTGTAAATCCATCTTGGATGGGGTCATTCTTGCTCATGAGGAAATCCACTCCACTCATACTATCTCTAGTCCCTCTATGTTCATCAAGCTAGATATCAAAAAAGACTTATGACAAAGTGGATTGGAGATTCCTATGCAAATGCATGGTAGCCTTCGGCTTTAATAAAAGCTAGATTAACCTAATTTTTGCATGCATCTCAACCCCTCAATTTTCTATACTGGTTAATGGTTCCCCACAGGGCTTCTTTGCAAGCTCTAGAGGCTTAAGGCAAGGAGACCCCCTATCCCCCTTTTTATACATTATCATGGCAGAAGGACTAGGTCGGACCATCCAAAAATCTCAAGAGCTTAGCAACTTGGAAGGGATCAAAATTACAAGCAATGTCGACCCTGTAACTCACCAACAATTTTCAGATGACACACTGCTATTGGGGAATAGTTCCCTTTTTGAGGCCCAAAACTTCAAAACAATTCTGGAATGGTATGAGAGAGCCTCGGGTCAGGAGGTAAACAAAGCTAAAACCAAGGTTTTTTTCTTAATACTAAAGCCAATGTAGAAAAGGATATTCTTAGGGTTCTAGGCTTACAATCAGGGTCCCTTCCATGCATCTACCTAGGGCTCCCACTAGATAAAGGGACTAGAAGGACCAAGCTTTGGGATAGTGTTCTAGCCAAATTGGATTCAAAATTACAATCTTGGAAAGGTAAATGGCTATCTTTAGTAGGTAGAATTGTTTCGATTCATTCTGTCCTCTCAGTAATCCCTCAATATTATATGTCTTGCCTAGAAATCCTCGGCTGCATTAGGGATAGACTCATAAGGATCTTGAGATAATTTCTATGGAAAGGACTGGGAGATAAAACGAAGTATGCACTAATAGCATGGGACACTCTCTGCCTACCAAAATAAACGGAGGTTTAGGCTTCAGGAATATAGATAGTCAGAATAGGGCACTAGGTTCCAAATTAGTATGAAAAATTTACAAAGAACCACATCTGAAATGGGTTAAAATAGTAAAAATAAGTATCTAGGTAGTCTTGATTCCACAAGCATCTTTAGAGCCTCTCTCCTCCCCAAAGGTTCCATGATATGGAATTTCATCTCCTATTACAGAGAGTTCCTCTCTGAACAACTCTCCTAGAATATTGGTTTAGGTGACAAAGCTCTATTTTGGGAGGACTCCTAGGGTGGCTACTCCCCTCTTCACAGCCTAATTCACAATGACTCTTTAAAGCAAGAATTGGAGCACTCTTTGGGAACCCGAGTCAGAGATTATGTTTCCTTTCCTAAATTAGATCCGACTTTAGGTTGGGCTTGGAAGCCCCTCTTAGTATCCCCTCCTAACCAAAGAAGTTGTTCTCTACTTATTTCTATCTTCAAGTCTAGAAAATTGTTATTTAATTTGAGCCAAGACCATTTGATCTGGCTTGGTTCTCTGAATGGGGAATATAGTGTTAAATGGGGCTATAAATTGGCACATAAGTTAGAAACTAGGCTAACTTCCAACCTCCCTCTGTCCTTATGTTGGCACAAGGCCTACTCCCCAAAAGAAGGGACCTTTCTATGGACTGCTCTACAAAAGAGAATCCTCACTAAAGAGCATTTTTGGAAATTAGGCTTTGCAGGACCCTCAAGGTGCCCTTTATGTTGCAAAAGTGAGGAAGAGGTGGACCATCTGTTACTCAATTGTGACTTCACTGCATCATGTTGGCATTAGTTGCTTAATAGACCTAGTTTAAGTCTGGCCTACCAATAGGACCTCCTCTCATTTGTTTAGAGTTGGCCTGTATCCCAAAATTTTGGGCACTATGGTCACATCTGGATTATATCTCCTTCAATCCTCCTTTGGGAAGTTTGGAAAGAAAGGAATAGAAGAATCTTCAAAGATAAAGCCCTCAGCTTGGAATCCCTGATTGTCAAAATTCAGGCATCCATTATTGAGATCACCAATAATTTTATGAGGAAATCCCCTCTGAAGCACACAAAATTTTCTCTCAGGGATGAAACAATTAGGAATAAATGGGTCAATATCATCATCCCCATGTTTATTGGTTTAGGAGATAATCACAACTTATCTGATTGAAGTAAGTGTGAATGTGCTCCCCCACCCCAAGGCTAGTTCAAGCTCAATTTTGATGGAGCCTCTCAGGGAAACCTTGGTATAGTTGGGATAGGTTGTGTTATTCACTCTAAAGAAAGGGAAGAAGTGGTTGCTATTGCTAAACCTATAGGGTCAACCACTAATAATGTGGCAGAAGCCGCTGCAGTGGTTGAAGGGTTGTTTCTCTGCCATGAAATAGGAATCCAGAATCTAGAAATTAAAGGACACTCTACAATCATCATCAATTCCCTTAAATTAGGTAACTCTTGCAATTGGAAAATCAACAACTTAATTAAAAGGGCCAGGGACTTGCTTCCCTACTTCAACTCTATTATCATTAATCATATCTACAGAGAAGGAAATTGTAGAGCAAATGAACTTGCTAACATAGGAGTAAATGGCAAGGAACTCAAACTCCTAGGCAAAACCAATGATTTGCTTGATAAGGCAATGCCTTCATCTACCTAGAGTCATCCCCAATAGGTTGGAAACTCGGATTCAGTCCCCCATTTCCTCCCACCTTTTCTCCCAGATACAAGCAATAGTCTTTGCTCCAATCCTTTTCAATCGGACTAGGTATGCCTTATCAGTTTGATTGAATCCTTCGCCTTCCTTTTGCGAGATGTACTTTATCCTTGTTAGTCCCCCCCACAATTCTTTTTTCCTTTGAATGTTCATTCTCGCGTTTTTCCTTCTGTGCCTTTCTCTTTCATCAGGTCATTTGTTTTCCTTCGTACTTGAATCATTGAACTCTTTCTAAAAAGTTCAAATGGTTCAAGGTTCAAAGCGAGTTTTGTAGAAGAGTCATTTGTGGTCTTTGTTGTCATGTGAACAAGTGCGCTTTGTTTGTGGTCTTTGAAGTTTTGAACCCGTTGAAATTTTTGTCCAAAGGTTCAAGGTTCAAAATGCCTTTTGTGAGTTGCAGCAATGTATCGTTATATAACGAGCATGGGTCCATATGTTTTTAGTTGATAAGCGGTCTTGAACCTTGAATCAAATCTCAAGCAGTCCAAAAGGTTCAAGGTTCATATTTAATAATCCTTGTCACTTGTTCTCGGTGTTGTCGTGTGTGCTGCTCACTCACTATTACATTTTTTTTTTAATGAACTTGAACCTTTGAACTTTTTTTTTGTCCAAAGGTTCAAGGTTCATGAGTTCATTTCAAAACTGACTCTAAGGCCTTTTGGATGAAAATGAAAGCGGCACAACAAGAAGGAATATCCCTTTTCAGCAGTTTAAAATTCCAATGTGGAAAGTAATCATGAGTGCATCAAATTACTTGTGCGGAAGTGATGGATAATTAAGAAGGTGTTAGTTTTTGTCATTTCACCGTTACTTTGCACGCTTGGGTAAATCACGCTGAAGCGTGTGTGGCTCTATCAATATTTACCCGTCTGATTGAAGGAAATGTGTATGAATTTATTTCCATATTTGAGAAGGTCGTTGCTGCCATACTTGACTAAATTGGAAGCATCGAAGGTAAAACCAGCTTTATTCTCTGGAAGTATTTCCAATCTTCATGGTGGTAATAGGTAAGTTCAATTGATTCCTCCTAAGTTGTGTTTCTTTGAGTTCTGAGGTTTTATCAGTATAGAAAAGAAAAATCTCTAAATTGTTGGGGTAGGATACTGTCTTGTTTTTAGAATTTCTTGGTTAAGGGAGTAGATAGGCAGTATGAGGCCAATGCTACCAAACCTTGGTCAGACCTCATGTCTAGTGAGTATTTTACCAGAATTAGAAGACACCTCCTTGGTTTATGTAGATTTAGGGAATTTCCTAGAAGTAACTAAGAACCCTAAGATCAGTTCATTAATAGAGAAAATAGTTAAGAGTGGTCTTGTGGAAGCTGCTGCATTCCCGCTTGCCGCACCATGTATGGATTTAGTGATGCCTTGCATGAACCAATATGACATGGAGAATAGATGCATCAGAACTAGTAACAACAGAGAAATAGTAATGGCAACAATGGGAATTCCACACAAGGATGAATATGAGGACTAGACTATTGGGAACTCGTATGCCTACTTTTTGGAAAAGAAGAATAAGTACATGAGTGTGGTTACAAGGAATTGGCTCCTAAAAGTTCAAAAAGGAGGGTCATGGCTATCAGAACCCCTGACCAGAGAGCACTTCATCACAAAAGTGCGAGATATTGTGATACTTCTGAACAGGATGATGGGAAACTCACATTCTTTCTATTGGGAAGATTGGATGTAATTTTTCATCCAAGTGGTGTTATCTGGTGAAGGTATCTTGATTGGTCTCATGTAATTACAAAGAGACTTCATGAAGGGTTGAGTAATGTTGTGGAAATGATAGGTTTTTATATGTCTTCTTATCTTTTCTACATACTAGCTTGTACAAGGGATTGGCCTGGCCTACCTAATGAACCTTGGATAGATGGGATGAGGGTGTATAAGTTTTATCCTCTATTACAACATCAGAGACAAGTTGAGCAGTTTGATAGATGGAATGGAGTCTTCATGGGAAGACTTGTTTCTGATCTTCAGGGGAATGTGAACAAGAGGATGTCTGCTGAAGCTATGGAATTTGTGAGCATATATGGAAGTTTCTTTATTCAATTTTGCCATTTTACTTACATACGGGTAGGTGGCTTTGAGGGCTAGCCATTCAAGCTACCCAGGTATGCTTTTGACAGCTACATGCTTATAGAAGTGAGCAGGTAGTTGGCCCACATTGATAAAAGATTAGGAGCGAAGGGCAAATCTGGAGTTGTATTCCCAATTGAACTCGGATACTATAGTTGTTAGTCTATATCAGACATCTTGAACCTGGAACTAGAGTTCAAAAGGATGAACGTGCACCCATATGTGGCAAGGTGAAAGTTTGACATCAGGGGTTATGCAATGGAAAACCTAAATGAAGATAGTGGTTTTTTTCATGAACCTCAATTAGAGGATTACTGGGAGAACTGCAGTGATGAGTATAAGGCAAGAGGGAGACTGTGGTCCAGATTCACTCTGTAGCGGATAACTACCATGAGGCTTCCAATTAATATCTCTGAAGTATCGAAAGATATAGAGGAGGATCTTTTAGATCCTGAGTTTCATATAAAAGTATAAGGAAAACCGATTCCAAAAATTGACTGGAACAGAAAAGGAAGATGATAATATCCAAATCAGAACCTTCAATGTTGTCAGGAGAACAGAGAGATGGTTGAGGAACCAGAAGTTTAAGGAGGGACCTCACATGTCCTCACATGAATCAAGAATTGATTAACACATTGTGGTTCCATCTCCTATTTCTGCCAATAACAAGATTGCTGATGTTGTAGGTGCTTCAAAGCCCGTTGTAGGGTAAATTCAACCTATTAGGTCGAAAAGGTTGCCATTTTCCAATCTCATAGTTGCTCGAGTAACTCGGTCCAAAAGAAAAAAGAAGAGTAGGGAGCCCATCCCAAGATAGGTTATTGTAGACTTGGACCCTAGTGAGGAGCTTGAGGAAACAATGGATCCACAGAATCAAGATGAGCCCGAGATGCAGGAAATGGACATGAACAAAGGAGAAGAAAGCCAATAGAACCCCATGAACACCATTGTCATTGTCACTTCACCAGGATTATAAACAACCCAACCACCTAAGGGATCTGCAAACGCACCAAGATGGTTGGAAGCTGCCATTGGAAAGAAATGGAGTGTGGTGCGGGTTACAATCCCAATTGAGGATATCATTAGCAGATGTTTGGGAAAAGCATCAAAGCTAAAGAAACTCAAAACACAACCAATGCTTGATGTAGATGAAACAACAGGTCACTGGATGACCGAAGTAGACAAACCAATCCCAGGAAAGGATGTAGACAAAGCTATTGAGGAGGATTTTGTTCTGGAAAAGATAGATTTGGCGGTTGCTTCACGGGCTATAGATGTTAGGCATTTGGAATCATCCACGAAAAGGATAATTTCAAGAACGTGGAAGGATGAAAAAGACAAAAGAGAATTGAAACAAGTTGTTACCTTGCTGGCCGAGTATATCAATATCATCCATGATCCAAACCACCAACCTTTGTCATAGATACTAGTGTCAGTCGACCCTAAATCTCCAGACAACCAGAAAATGCTAGATCAGGTTCAATGGAATAGGGTAGTGACAGAGATGTTCAATAAATGGTTGGACCTGATAATACAATAGGGTCACTTTATATTATTAATCTGGTTGAATTTTATAAAGATGCTGAAACTATGAGTAAAGAGATAGAATTGGAAATGGTCACCTAGGAGAAAGAAAGGACCAAGTGGGTAGTAGTCCTTGCACAGATGAACGATGTTCAAAAATATGGAGTGATGAGATTCCTGGTTGAAAAACCGGTGGAGAATTTGGATGATAATGTATTGTATGTGTCAAAGAAAAATGTGGAATGGCGCAATTTGATCATCAAACATGGTCATAAAGAATCCACCAAGTTGCTCAAAGAATTGCTGACTTGATCGATATGATGCAGAAAGACCTCAAGTGTATCGATATCCAACTCATGAAGGAGGGCGCCAGGACAATTGAAGAGGCTGCAGACATGACCAATATTTTTCAAGAGAGGATCTAGTTCATTCAAACGACAAAATCCTTGACCACAGATGACTTTTCAAAGGTGGCAAGGATTGAATCAATTCTCATCGTCTGTTTAGACCATTTAGAGTTTCACAAGGTGAAAGTTGCACAGGTAAACATGGACAAAGAAGTGTGGAAGCAAAGAATCCTGCACATTGGTCTGCCTTATTTCCAAGTTATCCTAAAATTCTTGGCAACGCACCTGGAATGGCATGGTTCTGCGGCAAAGCAGTACAGATCCGTAACCTCCTCTGCCACGGTGGAAGCCTAGCTGATCCGAAGATGAAATGTTAGCCCCTTAGTGGCTGTTAATTTGGTTTTCTTTTATACTATTTCAAATGGCTTCTTTCACTTGGATGAAAGTAAATGTAATTTGATTATGTAAGAACTATGAGTTGGGTGGCTATTTAAGTTGGAAAGCTTATCTTTGTAGGGGTTCCAAAAACTGTGATTTTTAGGAGCAGTGGACAATATTTTGATCTCTCAAATGAATTGTTTGGAAAATACAATGACTAATTATCAATGAAATATCGTGTTATGCAATCTTTGAATCTATGTGTTTTGGGATTCGTAATCTTTCTTGACAAGGTTGTTATGGGCATGATGTAATTTTGTGATTAGTTATCTCTGAATTTTTCCCTTAGTTCATGGTTATTATTAGTTGTTGGAGGACTCACATTGTATTGATTTGCTTGACCCCCCTTGTCCTGTGAGGCATGAGAGAGTATCAGTGAGCCACCAGTATTTGTTGAGCATCTATTTTGTTTTGAATTTATATAGCGAGTATGTTTGTAAATCAGAGTCTTTGAACTCTCTTTGAATATTCTTTCAGAAAATTTCCTATATTTATAGTTTTGAGGGCGTTTATTTGTGTTGATGAATGAATGCTGAAGCCTTTCAAAGCTTTCTGGTAAAAAGTATTAGCATATCATTTGTATAATAAATTCATTGCAAATCATTCGAGGAGCTGTCCTCTAACACAGAGGTTGAATCTTTATTAATTCATCCAACTGTTGGTAGTTTGTTTCCTTTTATAAGGGTGAAACAGAGTCATATTTTTCTTAAAGAAGATAATTGTTAAGGTTTCAAGAAAGGGACAAATCTGTTTACCAATAGATTTTTGGCGACTCTGCTGGGGAGTCAAATTATAAGACTGGTCACCTAGTTGCAAGACTGGAGTCAAAGAGATATACTAGGTCCCAGAGAAGGAAGGGGGTAGTCGATTTTGTCTTTCAGGAGTTACAGAACCTAAATTTTCAACCCACTTTTTCACCTCGAAGAAGGGCAAGAAGTAGACTTCCTTCACCATCACCATCAGCTTCTGTGTCCTCTGTTTTCCAAGCTCTAACCTTGCATGGTATTGCTTTACCAAATATAATCAACCCAAATCCACTCAATATAATACTTCCAATGACAATAAATAATCCTTGGGGGGTTGTTGTAGGTCCATTGAACTTAGGTTTGAATCTCAATCCCTTACACAAAGGTGCTAGAGATCACTTGTCAAAATTTAGTGGAGATGGAAAAACCACCATTGATGAGAACCTGAATGCATTCAATGTTGCTTGTGGGATAATAGCGGTTCAACATGAAGATGTTGCTGTGAGGTAGTTTGTCTAGACACTAACTGGAGTAGCAACGGATTGGTTTTATCACTTACCAAATAGTGTGATAACAACCTAGCAAGATTTGAGGCAAGATTCAAAGTGGCTAAAGATGAACATTCTCTCTTGACTCAATTGGCCTAGTTGAAGAAGGAAATTCTTGAACCCATGAGGGACTTTGTGGAAAAATTTGATAAGATTGTGCACAAAATCCCAGTAAACCAAAAGCCCTTAGATGACAATCTTAAGTGTTTCTTTATAAATTCTATGCCTTTTGAAATAGGTTTCCTAATTCACAGGCAAAGAGGTGCAGATTTAAATGTAGCCCAAACACTTGGAGTTGAGTTGGAAGATGATTTAATCATGATAGGTAAATGGAAAAGGGAAGTACAGACACCCATTGCCCAACCTTTAACTTCCTCCGAGCCTATAATCCAGCAACTAATGACTGATGTAATTAACCTTAAAAGACAATTTCCTAAAGATAGTACCTCATACCTTTGTCCATATCAAGATGTACCTAGGAGGAATGCAAAACAGTCTTTGGGCTATGGGAACAAGACTCTGCAATTACCCCTTGCTCAGCAAAGATTAGCAATTGAAGCACCTCCACCTAAAGGGAGTGTGTGTGTTTTTCATCTCACCGATGAACATGATGGTAGTTCCTGTCTTGAGATGGTGCGTTATGCATAATTGGTGAATTCTAAAGATACCTCAAATGAGTGGGGTGAAGAAGAATCTTTAAAGCAACCTGGGGACTCTGAAATCCATTTTCTTGAGTATGAGTCAGATTCGGAAAGAGGAGGTGACATTTTGGTTACTTTAGAAGATCCTTCATGTGATGTGCTCACAAGAAATCAACAAAATGTGAAACCTCAGGGTGCTTCTTCATCATCTGCTGTGGCTTTCAAAGGTAAGGGGTTTGACCAAAATTTTCGTAACAATGATCAAAAGTTGCATGAACCTTCATTTTTAAAGCTTGCTGGAAAAGAAAGTTCATTTGATATTATAGAATTTTGTAAATCTTCCCAAATTCAAATCACACCTGTCGAGTACCTTAAGATAAATCCTAAAGAACTAGACAGGCTTGTACAGTTTGTAAAAGGGAATAATGTACAACGGGCCAATGGGACACAACAATAAGTAAATACCATATTGCCCTCACATAGTAATGAACTAGTTCACCCCGTGGCTTATGAAAATGCCTGAAATAACTTCTCTTCAAATAGATGATTTTACACCTCCCCTCGAGTCAAAACCAGAACACTTTTACATATCATTATTTATAAATGGTCCCAAGTTGAATAATTCTATTATAGATTCAAGTGCATCTAACAATATAATGCCCTTTGCGGTAGCCAAAGCATTAGGGCTATCCTTGACCAAAACCTTTGGGAGATGCTATTCTATGGATTCAAAACAAATTCCTTTGCTAGGCCAAATTAAAGATGCTCAAGTAGTTCTTTCCTCTCACCCGGATAAAAGAATTAAGTTGACTATTCTAATAGCTGACATTCCAGCTAGTTATGGCATGCTGCTAAGTTGTACTTTCTGTAGGGATTTAGGTGGTGAAATTAAAATTGATTGGTCCCAAGCCACAATTCCTTTTGGAAAACAGTGAGTCATCCTGCAGCCTGAACCAAAGTCCAAATTCACTGTTTTCCCATCTGATAACCCTAGAGCCTAGATTTTGTATCATGATTGTTAATTTGGAAACTACATGATTTTGTCTAATAATGAGGTAGAGAAAGATTCATCTCAACTTGAGGGAAAAGAAAGCCTGTGGCTAATGGAGTTTGATGGTAGTTGTGCAGCGTCAGGTTCTGGTGCAGGGGTAGTGTTAATACCACCTTCTGGCAACCATATTCCTTTTTCTTTTAAGCTAGAATTCAAAAATACCAACAATACAACTGAGTATGAGGCTTTGTTGTTAGTTTTAGCCGAAGCTAAGAGATTGGGAGTGAAACTCCTGTGGGTTAAAGGAGATATTGAACTAATTGTATAATAGGTCGGAGGGTTGTTTAGTGTTAAGAATGAAAGGTTGAAACACTATCGGAATAAAGTTTGGGATGAAATCGAGGATTTTGATGCATTTTCCATTGAAGCAATACCCAGGGAACTGAATTCAAAAGAAGATTCATTAGCAGTTTCAGCTTCACTGCTTATCCCACATCTTGAATTTATTGATGATATTTACAGGGTAGAGTTGATATATCGGCCCAATGTCCCAGACAACTCCGATTCTTGGTAGGTATTTGAGAGTGATAAACAAATAAATAATTTTATGCAAAGTGTAGACATGTTTTCTACTATGTATTTTGAAGGTTCAGATGCAGAGTGCAAAGAATTTTTGCCAAAATGAGCCAAGGAGTTTCCTGATGGAATCATGTAGTTGAAAGGAAACAAGATCCCTAAAGGGCTGATTTCTTTGGAGCGTCTGTTTGACCGTCATGATGCCTACAAGACAGATAAAGGTGACAAGCCCTAAGAGGTTTAGATATTGGAGGTTATGAAAAGGTCAACATTGGTACTGAGAATGAACCTAAATATATTAATCTAGGAAAGTCATGTACGCCAGCAGAAAAGGAGAGGATCATTAGCCTCCTGGTGGAGTACAAGGACGTGTTTGCTTGGTGCTATGATGATCTTAAAAATTTTAGAGAGGGAAGATTCCAACATCAAATTCCCCTGAAGCCTGGAGTAAGCCCTTTCTGGCAAAAGCTTAGAAGTTTCGATCCAAAAGTAGCTCATGCTATATTCTAGGAAGTAAAAAAGATGTTAAAAGCCAGGATTATATATCCCATCCATCATTCTACATGGATAGCTAATATTGTACTTGTCAGAAAGAAAAATGGGGAAATAAGGATTTGCGGCCATGGACCACATTCTACAAATAGTCTCAGGGTCAGAGATGATGTCCATGCTCGATGGATTTTTGGGCTATAACTGGATCAGTGTTCAGGATGATGATCAACATAAAACTATCTTTATTACTCCCTGGGGTACATTTTCCTATAACCGAATGCCTTTCGGTTTGATTAATGTAGGAGCGGCATTTTAGTGTGCTATGGACTTGTCCTTTGGCCACTTAAAGGATAAGACCATTATTGTACATCTGGATGACTTGACAGTATTCTCAAAAATAAGAAAGCGTCACTTGCGGGACCTGAGACAAGTGTTACAGAGGTGTCGTAAGGATTGGGTATCCTTGAACCCAAAGAAGTCGGTATTTGGAATCACAGAGGGTAATTTGCTCAGTCATATTGTTTCTAAGGAAGGGGTGAAAATAGATCCTGAGAGGGTAAGAGAAATTCAACAGCTAACTCTACCATCAAGTAGGAATGTCATTAGATCCTTCTTCGGACAGGTAAATTTTTTAAGGAGGTTCATCCCTGATTTTGTAGAGACTACCAGATACATTGTGAATTTGATGAGTGAGAAACAAGTTTTCAAATGGAGTGAGGAAGGGAAGAAAGCGTTCACCTCAATAAATAATGTTATTGGTCAGGCACCTGTTCTAGTTAATCCTGATTTCAGTAAAGATTTTGTTATTTACTGCTATGCCTCAGAGCACACTATGTCGGGGATTTTATTACACAAGAATGAGGATAATGATGAAGTCCCAATATCATTCATGAGCATACCACTGAAAAAGCATGAATTGAAGTATTCAATAATGGAAAAGCAAGCATATGTAGTTGTGAAGGCTGTAAAGTAGTTCAGGTATTATATTCTCCATTCCCATGCTATTGTTTATGTGCCTCATTCAACACTCAAGAGCATATTGACGCAACAAGACATAGGAATGAATGAAAGAGCCTCTTGGGTGTAAAAATTCAAGAGTTCAATTTAGACATTAGGCCCACAAAGTTAGTAATGGGGCAGGGTTTGTGCAAGCTGATTACTGAGAATAAGGAAGAAGTGATAGAGGAATTGCCTTTAGTCCTATTTGTTGGTCTCCAGGATTCCTAGTTTGTAGATGTAGCTTATTATTTGACATATGGAGATTGCCTAGAACATCTTTTTGCAAAAGAGAAGAGGAACTTGAGGCTCAAAGTTGTTAAGTACATCATTTTTAATGATGTGTTATATAAGAGGGGATTGGATGGAACCTTCTTGCGTTGTGTTGATAAATCGCTCCAAGAGTCTCTCTTGAAAACATTTCATGACGAAGCATGTGGCGGTCATTTCTCTTCAATGATGATTGCCTACAATAGCTTAAGGAACTAATATAATTGGCTAGGAATGTTCAGGGACACATATGCGTGGGTGGCCAGGTGTGAAAAATGCAAGTTGTTTACAGGTGAACCACAACTAGCAGCATTACCACTCCAACCTGTGGTTGTGGATGAACCCTTCAAGCAATGGGGTCTGGATTTCAATGGTCCCTTGACACCTACCTCTAGTGTAGGACACACCCATATATTGACAGCTACAGATTATTTCACTAAATGGGTTGAGGTCATTCCTGTATGAAAGACATCCTTAGAGATTGTTTGTAATTTTCTGAAAGAGAACATTCTAGTTCGATTTGGGGTTCGGTTTAAAATTGTAGTTGACAATGCTACCGATTTCTCCTCTGTTGAAATCTCTTTATTCTGCTATAACCATGGAATCTCTCTCTTTCTCACTCATCTGACTATTATCCTTGGGGAAACGACCAGGCTGAATCCAGTAATAAAAACCTCATTAATATCATGAAAAAATTAGTGAGTGAAAATTTTAAGGATTGCCATAAGAAACTGTATGAAGCCCTTCGGGCTGACCGTACATCACCAAACAAGGAAATTGGAATGTCTCCATTTGAATTGGTCTATGGTGTAGGTGCTCAGGTTGCACTTCCTTCGGAGCTAGTAGCTACTAAGCTACAAACTGTCATTGAAGATGCTTATTTCCAGAATTCTCTTGAAAAGCGGATTATGCACTTGACCAAAATTGATAAAGAAAGGGATAAACTAGCGGACTGGATAACAAAACACCAGATGAGGGTAAAAAGGATATTTGACAAATGAGCAAGGCCGCAGAAGTTCATGCTAGGCAATCAGGTACTGCTCTGGGATAGAAGAAGAGAGCCCAAGGGAGCGCATGCCAAGTTCGAATCACTCTGGAAAGGACAGTTCTTGATTCATGAGGTAAAAGGACCAAATTATTTCAAACTTGCATATCTAGATGGTACTGTTC
This sequence comes from Cryptomeria japonica, assembly GCF_030272615.1. Taxonomy (NCBI): domain Eukaryota; kingdom Viridiplantae; phylum Streptophyta; class Pinopsida; order Cupressales; family Cupressaceae; genus Cryptomeria; species Cryptomeria japonica. The sequence continues at coordinate 99,264,337 of NC_081411.1, forward strand.
TTCCTTTGACCTATAATGGTTAGGATTTGAAATTATACCAATTGTAAATGAGAGTCCCTCATGGTTTTGTATATTTTGTTTGATTGTTTTGCAGTTGTGTGTCTTTTTCTGTTCTGTTTCTATTTGAGTCTTTAAATAAAGTCTGCTTGCAAAACCAGGGATTCTGGAGTTCATTTCTAGTTCCTTCACAGTTCTAGTCCCCAGTTAGAGCTGATGTTAGTCCCCTAGCAATTCTTTTTTCCTTTGAATGTTCATACTCGTGTTTTGCCTTATGTGCCTTTCTCTTTCATCAGGTCATTTGTTTTCCTTCGTACTTGAAGCATTGAACTCTTTCTAAAAAGTTCAAATGGTTCAAGGTTCAAAGCATGTTTTGTAGAAGTGTCATTTATGGTCTCTATCGTTGTGTGAACAAGTGCACTTTGTTTGTGGTCTTTGAAGTTTTGAACCCGTTGAACTTTTTGTCCAAAGGTTCAAGGTTCAAAATGCCTTTTGTGAGTCGCAATAATATATCGTTATATAACAAGCGTGGGTCCATATGTTTTAAGTTGATAAGTGGTCTTGAACCTTAAACCAAATCTCAAGTGGTCCAAAAGGTTCAAGGTTCATGTGTTAATAATCCTTGTTGTCACTCATTCCTTGTGTTGTCGTGTGTGCTGCTCACCCACTGTTACATTTTTTTTGTAATGAACTTGAACCGTTGAACTTTTTTTTGTCCAAAGGTTCAAGGTTCATGAGTTCATTTCAAAACTGACCTTAAGGCCTTTTGGCTGAAATTGAAAGCAGTGCAACAAGAAGGAATATTCCCTTTTCAGCAATTTAAAATTCTAATGTGGAAAGTAATCATGAGTGCATCAAATTACTTGTGCGGAAGTGATGGATAATTAAGAAGGTGTCGGTTTTTGTCATTTCACCGTTACTTCACACACTTGGGTAAATCCCGATGAAGCATGTGTGGCTCTATAGATATTTATCCATCTAATTGAAGGAAATGTGTATGAATTTATTTCCATATTTGAGAAGGTCGCAGCTGCCATACTTGAGTAAATTGGAGGTGCTCAAGGTAAAACCAACTCTGTTCTCCGGAAGAATTTCCAGTATTCATGGTGGTAATGGGTAAGTTTAGTTTATTCCTCCTAAGTTGTGTTTCTTTGAGTTATGAGGTTTTATCAGTATAAAAAAGGAAAATATCTAAATTGTTGGGGTAGGATACTGTCTTGTTTTTAGAATTTCTTAGTTAAGGGAGTAGATAGGCAGTATGAGGCCAATGCTGCCAAAGCTTGGCTGGACCTCATGTCTAGTGAGTATTTTGCCAGAATTAGAAGACACCTCCTTGGTTCATGTAGATTTAGGGGATTTCTTAGAAAGAAGGAAGAACCCTCAGACTGGTTTATTAATGGAGAAAATAGTTAAGAGTGGTATTGTGGAAGCTACTGCATTCCCACTTGCCGCACCATGTTCGGATTTAGTGATGGCTTGCATGAACCGATATGACACAGAGAATAGATGCATCAAAACTAGTAATGGTGAGCTACTGGTCAAAATAAACAGAGAAAAAGTAATGGCGACAATGGGAATTCCACACAAGGACGAATATGAGGAATGGACTATTGGGAACTCATATGCCTACTTCTCGGAAAAGAAGAATAAGTACAGGAGTGTCATTGCTAGGAATTAGCTCCTAAAAGTTCAAAAAGGAGGGTCACGGCTACCAAAACCCTTGACCAGAGAGCACTTCTTCATAGAAGTGCAAGATATTGTGATACTTCTGAATAGGGTGAAGGGAAACTCACATTCTTTCTATTGGGAAGATTGGATGTACTTTTTCATCCAAGTGGTGTTATCTGGTGACAGGTATCTTGATTGGTCTTAGGTAATTGCAGAGAGACTTCATGAAGGGTTGAGTAATTTTGTGGGATTGATAGGTTCTTATATGTCTTCTTATCTTTTCTACATACTAGCTTGTACAAGGGATTGACCTAGTCTGCCTAATGAACCTTAAATAGGTGGGATGAGGGTGTATAAGTTTTATTCTCTATTACAACAACAAAGACACATTGAGCAGTTTGATAGATGGAATGGAGTCTTCACGGGAAGACTTGTTTTTGAGCTTCAGGGGAATGTGAACAAGAGGATGTCCGCTGAAGCTATGGAATTTGTGAGTATATATGCAAGTTTCTTTATTCAATTTCCCCAATTTACTTACATACAGGTAGGTGGCTTTGAGGGCCAACCATTCAAGCTGCCCAAGTACGCTTTTGACAGCTACGTGCTTATAGAGGTGAGCAGGCAGTTGGCCCACATTGATAAAAGATTAGGAGCAAAGGGCGAGTCTGGAGTTGTATTCCCAATTGAACTCAGATACTATAACTATAAGTCTATATCAGACGCCTTGAACCTGGAACTAGAGTTCAAAAGGCAGCCATATGTGGCAAGGCAAAAGTTTGACAGCAAGGGTTATGCAATGGAAAACCTAAATGAAGATAGTCATTTTTGTCATGAACCTCAATTAGAGGATTACTGGGAGAACTACAGTGATGAGTATGAGGTAGGAAAGAGATTGTGGTCCAGATTCACTCTGTAGCAGATAACTACCATGAGGCTTCCAATTAATATCTCTGAAGCATCAGAAGATACAAAGGAGGATGTTTTAGATCTTGAGTTTGATACAGAAGTCCAAGGAAAACCGATTCCAGAAATTGACTCGAACAAAAAGGAAGATGATAGTATCCAAATTAGAACCTTCAATGTTGTGAGGAGAACAGAGAGATGGTTGAGGAACCAGAAGTTTAAGGAGAGACCTCACATGTCCTCACATGAATCAAGAATTGATTCACACATTGTGGTTCAATCTCCTATTTCTGCCACTAACGAGATTGTTGATGTTGCAGGTGTTTCAAAGCCCGTTGTAGAGAAAAATCAACCTAGAAGGTCGAAAAGGTCACCATCTTTCGGTCTCATAGTTGCTCGAGTAACTCGATCCAGAAGAAAAAGGAAGAGTAGGGAGCCCATCCTGAGATAGGTTATTGTAGAATTGGACCCTAGTGAGGAGCTTGAGGAAACAATGGATCCATAGGATCAAGATGAGCCCGAGATGCAGGAAATGGATAGGAGAAAAGGAGAAGAAAACCAACAGGACCCCATGAACACCATGGTCATTGTCACTTCACTAGACGTACAGGCAACCCCACCACCTAAGGGACCTGAAAATGCACCCAAATGGTTGGAAGCTGTCATTGGAAAGAAACTGAGTGTGGTGCTAGTTACAATCCCAATGTAGGATACAGTTAGCAGAAGTTTGGGAAAGGCGTCAAAGCTAAAGAAACTCAAAACACACAATGCTCGATGTAGATGAAACATCAAGTCACTGGATGACCGAAGTAGCAAAACCAATCCCAGGAAAGGATGTAGACAAAGCTACCGAGGTGGATTTTCCTGTGGAAAAGATAGATTTGGGGGTTGCTTCATGGGCTGTAGATGTTAGGCACTTGGAATCATCCATAAAAATGATAATTTCACGAACGTGGAAGGATGAAAAATACAAAAGAGAATTGAAACAAGCTGTCACTTTGATGGCCAAGTATATCAATGCCATCCATGATCCAAACCCCCAACCTTTGTCACAGATACCAATGGCATTCGACCCTAAATCTACAGCCAACCAGAAAATGCTAGATCAGGTTCAAAGGAATAAGATAGTGACAAAGATGTTCAATAAATGTTTGGACCTGATAATACAATAGGGGTCGGATTATATTATTAATCTAGTTAAAGTTTATAAAGATGTTGAAACCGTGAGTAAAGAGCTAGAACTGGAAATGGTCGCCTGGGAGAAAGAAAGGACCAAGTGGGTAGTAGTCCTTGCACAGATGAACGATGTTCAGAAATATGGAGTGATGAGATTCTTGGCTGAAAAACCGGTGGAGAATTTGGATGATAATGTATTGTATGTGTCAAAGAAAAATGTGGAATGGCACAATTCAATCATCAGACAAGGTCATGAAGAATCCACCAAGTTGCTCAAAGAATTGACTGACTTGATAGATACGATGCAGAAAGACCTCAAGTGTATCGATATCCAACTCATGAAGGAGGGCGCCAGGACAATTGAAGAGGTTGCAAACATGACCAAGATTTTTCAAGAGAGGATCCAGTTCATTCAGACAACAAAATCCTTGACCATGGATGACTTTTCAAAGGTGGCAAGGATTGAATCGATGATCATTGTTTGTTCAGACCATTTAGAGGTTCACAAGGCGAAAGTTGCACAGGTAAACATGGACAAAGAAGTGTGGAAGCAGAGAATCTTGCACATTGGTCTACCTTATTTCCAAGTCATCCTAAACTTCTTGGCAACGCACCTGGAATGGCATGGTTCTGTGGCAAAGTAGGACACATCCATAACCTCCTCTACCACAGTGGAGGCCTAGCTGATCCGAAGATGAAATGTTAGCCTCTTAGTGGCTGTTAATTTAGTTTTCTTTTATATTGTTTCAAATGGTTTCATTCACTTGGATGAAAGTAAATGTAATTTGATTATGTAAGAACTATGAGCCTGGTGGCTATTTAAGCTGCAAAGCTTGTCTTTGTAGGGGTTCCAAAAACTGTGATTTTCAGGAGCAGTAGACAATATTTTGATTTCTCAAATGAATTGTTTGGAAAATACAATGAGTGGTTATCAATGAAATATCGTGTTATGCAATCTTTGAATCTGTGTGTTCTGAGATTCATAATCTTTCTTGAGAAAGTTGTTATGGGAATGATATAATTTTGTGATTAGTTATCTCTAAAATTTTCCCTTAGTTCATGGTTATTATTAGTTGTTGGACGACTTGCATTGTATTGATTTGTTTGATCCCCCTTGCCCTGTGAGGCATGAGAGAGTATCGGTCAGCCATCAGTATTTGCTGAGCCTCTATTTTATTTTGAATTTATATAACAAGTATGTTTGTAAATCAAAGTCTGTGAATTCTCTTTGAATATTCTTTCAGAAAATTTCCTATGTTTACAGTTTTGAAGGCGTTTATTTGTGTTGGTGAATGAATGCTAAAGCCTTTCAATGCTTTCTGGTAAAAAGTATTAGCATATCATTTGTATAATAAATTCATTGCAAATCATTCAAGGAGCTGCCCTCTAACACAGAGGTTGAATTTTTATTAATTCATCCAACGGTTGGTAGTTTTTTTCCTTTTAAAAGGGTGAAACAGAGTCATATTTTGCTTAAAGAAGATAATTGTTAAGGTTTCAAGAAAGGGACAAATCTGTTTACCAGCAATCCTTCATCCCTACTTTTCTCCATCTCTGATTACGTTCTACTATCCTTACATATTCAGAAATAGGAATAAAAAGGTTCAAATTTTGTCTTTAGGATCAATCATTCCTTCCCTCACAGCTCGAGAGATATATTTGCAAGGATACGTACAAATACACACACACACACACACACACACATATATTGGATATCCACAACTTGATAAGCAGTTACATCTTTATATAGGTATACATTTAGATATATTCCAAAACTGATATATACCTTGGGAGATATATGAATATTGATATATACATAAGGTATAGACATATATGTATATGCAAATATATATATACCATTATATATAGGTATATACATATATCTATGCATCCGTATATATACATATTGATATATATTCTTTTGTATAACATCAGATGATATATATATAAATATTTATACATACATATAGATATAAGCATGTATATAACTATATATATATATGTATGTATATATATATATATATATATATATATATATATATATATATATATATATATATATATATATATATATATATATATATATATATATATATATATATATATATATATATATATATATATATATATATATATATATATATATATATAAACTAATCCTCTTAGCTGGATGTTTACCTCTCCCGTGATTATCTCAAAAACTACATCTACCATCACTCATTAATTCACTTCATTAATTCAATTTGAATTTTGAAATCCGGACGTACTTGCTTCTGATATTTTCATCTTGACGACTCAACTATTTCAATCATCCCTCTGCACATGCCGATCAGGAAGTATTAATCAGACACTAAGAATGTGCGATGCCGAATGATGGAATTATGAGGATGTTTTTGCATTCATTACTTTGCGATCTGCTTCTCAAGCAAGTACTTTCACCAATGTTTATTGATGAGGACTAATAATTTTGGCTCACTCATATTAACTCCCCTTCATTCTCACTCTCGATTTTTGAGATAGACCTCTCGGCTTTATTTAGGCTGTCTCTTCTTTGCCTCTTTATTATCTGCTAAGCAAAATCCAAACATCATGGATACTATACTCAAGCTCAACAACTCTAAAAGACAAATGACCATTTCTAGGGAAATAAAGGCAGTTTGGTTGAAAGGCATCGTGAATTACCCTCACGACCTAGTCATCAATTGGGTTAATCAAATTTTAGGGGAATATTTCATCAACAATGAGGACAGGTCTAGAGAAAATTCTGATATATCCTCTATGTTCCTAGACGTAGTATTTCATTTCGAGCCCAATAGGGATTTCATTAGGGAATTATGTTAAAAGATTTTTAAGCATAGCTTTTTGATAGAGCTAGACCGAGTAATGGTTAATGTTACTTCTATCTTCTGGCTCCCAAGCTAAGGCATTATGATATCCTAATGTGGAACAACAGCTAGTTCCCTCGGTTCCCAATACTGATTCATGACAACCCCGCGAAGTTTACCAATAGACAACCCATCTTTTAGAGGAATGTCAACTTCCTCATGTGGTGGTTCAATGTGAAAATACCTCCCTATAGCCATTGGTTGGCAATATACCTTCAAGATGAAGGAATCAACATGGACATGGTATCCGAGATGGAGAATCTGAAATCCTCTGACTCGCCGAAGGGCTCACCATCGGACCAGTTAGGGGCTCTAGGGAAAGGGCTTGCCTTTTGAGTAAGATGTTGTTGCGACAATTTGTTAATCTAGGCTAAGATAAATTGTATTAAAGACTCTTATACTTTACTGTATTTAGATAGGAGATGACTTGCATTTTTTAAGTTATATGTTTAAAGTAATCAAACCCTCAAGATAGCTACTACTATATACAGACACTTAAGATAACTACTATGATATGCAATACCTTTCTTCAGTTGCTTTCACATATTCATATCATCGATTTTAGGATGTAGAAAGGATGCAATTTTATGCTACAGGGTTTATTAATGATGTATATATCTCAGCATAAGTATACACACATAGATGCAGGTGTGTTCATATAATGCAAGGCAGAGTTATTAACACATCTGTATTTATGTGGCTATAGGTATGACGATGTAGATACTTTTGTTAATATTTCACCTTCATGCATTTGAGATCATGTGGATGGGGCACATTGGGTTTCTTTCCCCTCGTCTTGCTTTCCTAAGCGGCCTACCTTTAACTCCCTCAATATATTGACCACGGGTGTAATAGCCCTGGTTCGTTTTATATTTTCATTTTTGCGATTAATATAGTAGAATGCAGTTCTGCAGGGCAACCTTAATCTAGGTATTTTAAGGGCACTTGTCTCTGGGTCTTAGATTGAGTTGATTTAGGTGGTTTCTTTCCTTCCATGGTATTATATGGTATCCTAACTTTGAGTTTGCAGGAAAGTATTGCTCTATGTTTGCAGGATCAAGAATCTAGCTCATTCATCCCCCATACAGTCAACACTCAAAAAAAATCCTTGGTCTTCCAGCTCGCTCTTTACCACCTGAAGGATTCGCCTATAATCCAGAACCTTGTTGTAGAAGTCATGTTTAAACTTTCGACAACAAGATGTATTTTTCAAATTTGCTATTTTAATCCCTTAAGAAGTCATATTGTTGGCTATCAGGGACATGTAAATCATTCCAAGATTTTCCTTGGGCAAGACCACAGGAATTCTTTGTTCGGTTCTTTCCTACCGGTGCCCACACTGAACCGAATTTACACAAAATTGTAATTATTTTCTTTAAAATTAATAAAATTTACGGTCTCGGCCCATTAGCGAGCAAAAAAATATTAGATTAAATATGCATTATTTGTATTGATAAAACTGTACAGATTTATCAGACTTCTTTTCTATATAATCTTAGAACTTGACTTGAGCTTTGTTTGAAAGGTTAATATTTTTTTATTAATAATAAATTTTTTATATGTGTAAATCAAAATATTGGAAAAAGCAAAGATTGAAAGGAAAAAAATTAATGAATATAATTCGAATTATATTTTGTAGATGAGGCATATTGGAATGAAGATGCCTCCCACATGTTTTATAATAAACTGCTACAGTTTATAATGCTTTCAATAATATGTTTTAAAAAAAAGTACAAAATGCGTGCGGTAGTTAAGTAAAGACCACAAAATGTATGATTAAAATGCAACAATGACATATAAAAGGTTATGTTGACTTAAATTTTTTTTTGTCCAATTCGACAAAGTCAACTTTAACGTCGACAGCAGGATTCGAAGCTGCGCAACAGTGACATATAAAAGGTTATGTTGACTTAATTTTTGTGTCTAATTCGACAAAGTCAACTTTATCGTCGACAGCAGGATTCGAACCTGCGCAGGCATAGCCCAACAGATTTCGAGTCTGTCTCCTTAACCACTCGGACATATCGACGTTGTATACATTTTATATTTTTGTTTGTTTTAATTAACAGAAAACTTATGATAATGCAAACCATTTTTCAAAGGAAAGATGAAATATATTCCCGAACCTCTACATATTTAAAATATTGTTCAAAGAGAAAAAACACAGGGAAGGTTTAGACTAAAAATTTAATAAATAATTACTTTTGTTATTACACCTTTTTTTGTGTGGATTAAGATCATATAATTTTCAAACGTTTGATTCATGTTTACAAAATAATCAATAATTCTGTAATGCTCGAGGTCAATAGTTTTTTTTTTAATTTTATAGAAAAGAAAAATAAATTTATATAATATAATTATGTAGAATATATTTTTCAATTAATTTTAATCATAAATCTTTTTCCTCTCTAGTCATATATCTCAATTTAAGAAATAGTAAAAAAAAAATATACAGTTTATTGCAATTGTTTTTTAAACTATTAACAATAAAAATTTACATTCACCTACAAATAATAAACTACATTTTAATAAAAATTTACATTCGCTTACAAATGATAAACTACATTTTAATAAAAATTTATATTCGCTTACAAATAATAAACTACATTTTAATAAAAAACTTAAGCACCAATATCTTCCTATTGAATTTGTAAATTGATATAGGTATATTGATAGAGGTATAGTTATTAGTTCCGGCCCTTTGTATCTTATCTTAACTAGTGATTAATCCACATAGATGCCACTCTACAGAAAACAGTCAATATGATGCCCTCCACTTTATTTCTCCCTATCATATTTTGCAAGCTTTGAACACTTGATTTCTGAGAAAAATACATACTTGATTTTTTTTTTTTGGTTGTTGGAGGGAGTTTATTTTCTTTGTTTCTTCCCATGCACTATTGGAATTTTAACATGTTTTAAATATTTTTAAGAAAATGTACACTTAAATGAAATCGCAAATATTTGTATACTATATTTTAACTTTTCTTTTGGTATAAATATATATTGTCTTATAATCTTTAGTTTAAATTTTTTGTTGTAAAAAAATTTATCCTTCAAATTTATTAATCAAGTTTTATTTATTTTTTTAGTATGGATTAAGTTTTATTTATAATAAAATTTTTGGTTTAAGTTCTATATCATGATTTAATTTATAAATTAGATCATATAAGTTATCAAGTGGAATAATAGGATCTATTTGATAGGCCTTATGACGTGTCAAGAAAATCTTCAAAGGAAAGATGAAAACTTAACAAGTGGAATAATAGGATCCTCTCCCTAGCCAGTAGGATTCAAGTATGTCAAAAAATCCTCTCCTCGTATAGTATCTACTACTCCTCGGTTTGGATGTTCAGCAACTACCAAATTATTTAAATCCAAAAGGCTATCAAACGCTTCCTCTAGTCTGATGGTAAGGTCAAAAGGAAGGCCCATGCGGTGAAATGGGCTTGGTGCCACTTAGACAAAAAAACTGGTGGCCTGGGCCTGAAGGATCTCAAGATGTAAGGAATCTCCCTCACTACCAAGTGGATATTCCATGCACTAAAAGGGCAAGAACCTTGGAAGATTCTTGTCAGAAACAACATCCAAAATGGTTTCCCCAAGGCTGCCAAATCATGGAAAGCCCTCCCATTTAGAGATATAGTTACTGGTAGTTTCCCTATGTCTGTCCAAGACACCTGGGTCTTTAAACCCATCTGGAAAGCCTGGGAGCATGTTCGTAGACTTATTAGAAGTCTAGCATTGATTGTGATTTAACACTCTTCATGGTGAAAGATCGATATGGTGGAAGCTCTACCATAACTCTAAGCCTCTGGCCTTAACCCAAGGCTGCTCTGCTAGATACTGGCATAATAAGGGAGTCAAGTATCTTATGGATATTCTGGAAAATGACAACCTCATCACTTGGGAGGACCTTAGCAGTAAGTAAGATCTCCCTGCTTCACATAAGCGGACCTACAATATGATTAAGAATGCATGTAATACCCTCAACCTTCCCAGAAACACTCATGTCGATGCCCACAAATACCTCTCATTCCTATGGAAGGATGGCTCCCCCCTCCTCATAATTAAACCCAAGGTTATTTACAACTTACTTAAGCAAGACACCTGAGTGATTGATCCTGTTAATACCTTGTGGAATGTTAACCACAGCCCCACCGCCTGACATAAAATCTTTGAGAAGATTTGGAAATCTCCCATCCCCCCTAAGATTAAATGTTTCAGATGGTAGCTCTTACTGGAAAGATTACCTATTAGGAATAACTTGGCTACATATGATCTTTTCTCTGTTTGCAATAAGCCTGAGTCTGCTCGACACATCTTCCTTGACTACCCTTTTGCTAGGGAAATCTGGTCAATGTTTGGAATATCTATTACTGAACATGTCTTTACTTAGGATATAGTTACTGGTTTCGTCCATAATCTTAAAAAGGATACTAACTTAATCTGACAAATTTTGTCTTCTTTCATCCTTTGGTTTATTTGGAAACTCAGAAATGAGGAGAAGTTCTAAGGTAATGCTAGGGAACTTACTAGTTTTTTTAAAAAACTCACACATTACAAAATTGTTGTACAGGTTTGCTTTCTGATGAACGTTGAGCGAAACAAACTCCTGCAGTTCCTCAAAGAAGGTCGAGCCACCATGTTTGTCTATGAAATGCAAGATGGGTATGAATGGCCTAGGATCGCAGAGAACTAAACCGCATTTGAGGTTGCAGTAAAGAATCTGATTAAGGGACTTCAAGATACCAGAATTCCACCCTTCAACAGGATTGGGATGTGTACACAAATCATGGAGAGGAAGAAGATGGTCTGGATGGAAGGACCATAGGGCTGGACCACATGGCTAGAGGACTAGGATGAAATCCTACACTAGTGCCTTATGAAAGCAAACATAAATTTACTCCCCAGTCTTTCCTCAACTCTGAGTTTTTGTAGTGCACTGTATATGCTACTCATTTAAGTCTTTTTGGTTTCACTGCTTAATGGTTGAGGCCCTGCCTCCCCTGAACTCCTTTGTATAAACCTTTTTTTCGGTCTCTCGATCTATAATATATAAAAAAAAAAAAAACCTATTTCATATAATTCAAATTCTTAAATTTTTATTTTTGGAACTCTTACAAAAAGTTAGCAATCATTTCATCTTCTTTTAAAGAGATCCATTTATTCAAGAGTATTTTTAATAGGATTTATGATGTGTCAAGACCCTACAAGGAAATCTGAAGAGTTAGAGAAGCTATTTGATAGGCCTTGCTTTGTAAAAGAGGGTTAATTGAGTCTTAGTGCAGCAAGAAAACCCCCAATTTTGAGTGACATGTTCGAAAGACCCCTATGTATTTTTTGAGATATTATTTAAAACCCCCAAAAGGGTATTTGAAAATTCTTTCAGTTTGTGAAGAAATGACCTGAGAAAGGAGAACTTTTCGCTAGTCCTAAAATGGAGGGTTGTTAGTTTCTAGGGGTGATATAGGGTGTAGGCCTTGAAAGGTCTTCCCAACCCTTTTAGTTGGCTTAAAAAGGTTAATAACACCAATAACACATGGTACGAGTCTTTGATAAGGTTATGCAACCATTAGGAGTTCATTTCAAGCATATGTTGCTTTGGAGGGACCATTGAGTACTCATTGTGACTATACTTTTGTCCAAAGATAAGACCCTGAACATAGTTGGAATATTTTAATTGTTTGAAGGGTGAGAGAAGATTGAAACCTTTAATTCTTATCCTTGTCTATCCTTGTGCCATGATTGAATAGGTGAGTTGGGAGAAAGATCTCCCTTGACAACAAAGAGGTGACACTATTAAGGGAGATTGTGATTGATTTGGAACCATTCTCCACCAAGGCTTCATCAAAGTGGTATCAAAGCATTGGGTTTTGATAGGGAACAATAGTTTTTCTTGAAGAATAAGTTGTTTACTATAGAAAAAGACAAGATTCCTCCAAAGAGTGTTTTTGGAAGTGAGGTTAGTGAATTGAAGTCAAAGCATGCAAGGGAGATGAGAGAATTGGAAGAAAGGATGGCTGCAAGAATTAATGCCTTAGAGGCCAACCAAAGGAGACATGAGGTCACATGCGATATAAGTGACCAAGGGGAAGAAGAAGAACCCCAAGGATGTCCTGAGAAGCAAATGGACCCAAAAGAAGAAAGGATGGTTTGGCTTTTGAAAGAAATCAAGAGTGATGGTCATAAGACCAAGGTATATTTACCCATTTATGGAGGTAAGGTAGATGGAGGAGAGATCCTCGATTGAATAAGGGCCATGAAAAATCATTTTGATTGCAAAGATGTGCAAGAGAATCAAAAGGTGAAGATAGCAAAATCACGATTGAAATAACATGCCTTGCTTTGGTGGGATTCTGTGCAAGTTGAGAGAAGAAACAAAGGGAAACCTGAGATAACTTCTTGTGATAGAATGCTAGCAAAGATGAAAGGGAAGTTCATCCCTAGTGATTACATCATTCAGTTGTTCAAGAAGTTACAAAGCCTCAAACAAAAAGAGTTAGTTGTTCAAACCTATATAGAGGATTCCTACAGGTTGAGTGTAAGGATAGGGCATGAAGAGGAAATGGTAGAAAGATAAATCAATGGCCTGAGGTACACTATCCAAGATGAATTAAGCCTTACTACACCAAATATGGTGGGAGAATGCTTCAAGCTATTAATCAGGGCCAAAGACAAATTGAAGAAGAAGCAAGACAAGAAAAATAGAGGTAAGAACAAAACTTTTAGTGGTAGAGGCTCTTTTTGGGGAAGAGGATAGTCCTCCAAGTCACAAGATGAATCAAGTAGCCAACAAGAACAAAAAGGTGAAGCAAGTGGTAGGGGGAACTCTAGAGGAAAGAGGAATAATGGTAGAGGAATGCTTGGAGGCCAAAGGAGAGGGTCAAACACCTTTTTAGGTAGATGCTTCAAGTGCAGTCAGTTTGGACACCCTGCATGGACGGTGAAATAAGGATCAAGTTACCAAGGTGGTGAAAGAATAAGATAGTGAAAGTGTTAATTCACCCTCTCAGCATGCTACCCGTAAGATAGGTAATTATTTGATGCTAAGAAGAACATTGATCAAAGTACCAACAATCCAAGAGCCTCCACAAAGGAAAATTTTTTTTACTACTACTTGCAAATCACTTGGGAAGGTTTGTAAACTGGTCATTGATTCTTGTTACATTGATAATTTAGTGTCCTTAGAGATGGTAGAGAAATTAGATTTGAAAAGGATTCCTCACCCCACTCCCTACAAGGTGTCATGGTTGAATAAAGGACAACAAGTTTTGGCAAATGAACAAGCATGGGTGGAGTTCCACATAGGAGGTTACAAAGACAAAATATTATGTGACATCATCCCTATGGATGTATGCCACCTACTCCTAGGAAAACCTTGGCAATATGATAAAAAATCCAAGCATGATGGGCACAATAACATCTATTTGATAGTGAAAGGTGAAAATTTATTCACATTAACTCCACTTCAAGAGGAAAGCATGGATATGAAGATTGTATCTAGTGTCATGGTGGTTGGAGAGAAAGAGTTCTTGATGAAAATCAAGGAAGAAGGAGGACAAGGATATGTCATCATAATTAGACCATAATTAGTCCTAACAACATGTATTGATGACATGCGTAAGGAAGTGCAAGGTTTGTTGGATAAGTATCAAGACATAGTGGTTGATGAGATTCCCAATGCTCTACCACCAATAAGGAGTGTGAGCCACCAAATAGACCTCATACCCAGTGCAACTTTGCCCAATAAGGCTGCATATAAGATGACACCCAAATAAAATGAATAGACAGGTAAGCAAATCCAAGAATTATTAGACAAGGGCCTCATAAGGGAAAGTTTGAGTCCATGTAGTGTTCCTACTTTTTTAGCACCTAAAAAGGATGGAGGATGGATAATGTGCACAAATTCAAGAGAAATCAACATAATCACCATAAGGTACCAGTTTTATATGCCTAGAATTGAAGACTCTAGATTGTCTTGGAGGGGCTTGTTATTTTCAAAGATAAACCTCAAAAGTGGGTACGATCAGATTTGGATCAGAGAGGGGGATGCATGAAAAATAGCTAGGTAAAAGCACAAAATAGTGTCACATTTCAAGCCAACTTATCAGCACAAGTGAATTTAAGTAATTCTCGCTATTAAAAAAATTAGTCAAACATAGGGTCTATAGAGAATCATTATAACTATATTATATATGGGCCACAACTTTTCTAGTTGGAATTGTCTACTAAATTTTTTATTGTACCACTTTAAGTCTAATTACCAATTTTTTTTTTTTAAGAACTTGATGTTTCAACAACTTCTACTCTTATAAATATATTTTTTTGAAATGTAAAAATACCCTTTTATAGATCTATGAGTGAATTTTAGAAAAAAAAAAAATCTTTTAATATATTTTTTTGTTAAAATAATGGCTGGTAAACTTTTTAATGTGATCGGCGATGCTTCCATGAAACACCCTCCAGCTCCACATGAAACACTTTTGACCCGGAGCTATGAATCAATGAGGCCACAATCAGGGAACCTCATCCCCACACTTCACTTGTTCAAACCTGCAAGCACAACCTAGCGAAGACACAAGGCTTACGAGCACAATGACCCAGCAGGGGTTTGAACCTTGGTGGCCGCTTCACCAATAAAGTGTTTTAACCGTGACACTACATGTTTGAAGACATATATCTTTTAATATTTAATATTTTATTTTTATTGAAAGTAGGTCATCAACACTAAAATATAACATTGATTATCTTGTAAAGAAAAAATACAAAAACTTAATTTAAATTTTTGAAAAAAATGCACTAGAAACAAGAGTCTATGTCAACATGATATAATTCTTTTATAATTTGGATAAATAATTAAGAACGAAGGTGATGCTAAATGAAAAGAGTTATATTTCAATAAACACAATTTTCCTAGTTTATTGAAAAATATATATACATAAAAAATAGTTAAAAATATATTTTTGCACTGAACTTTCAAGTTATCAATATACACAAAACAATTGAATAAAAAAGGTAAAATTTACTATATAAAGTGTGAAGCCTTGTGTAACTTCAATTTCAACATTTTATCAACAACTAAATTATAGTGTTTATTTTATAACAAAAATATATTCAAATAATTTTTTAATTTTTTTAAAATTTACAAACATTAAATACACAAAAAATTATACATTTTATTAGTTTACATCATTTCAAAGTTCAAAAAATATATTTCAATTTTTGTTGATTCAATTTACAAAGTTGAATCAACATTGGTCATTTCCTTTATAAAAGTGTGACATAGCTTTGTGCTTTTACAAAACTTTCAAAACCAATGAGGGCTTATATGAATGGAAGGTGATGCCTTTTGGGTTATCTAATGCTCCAAGTACTTTCATGAGACTTATGAATGAAGTGTTGAAATCTGTCATAGGAAAGTTTGTAGTGGTGTATCTAGATGACATCCTTGTGTTTAGAAAAATAAAAAAGGAGCACTTGTAGCACCTTGATATGGTCTTGAAGAGGTTACATTAGGGGAAGTTGCTGATAAATCTTAAGAAGTGTGAGTTTATGAAGGAGGAGCTGGTCTAACTTGGTTTTGTTGTCTCAAATGGAAATTTGAAGATGGACCCCACAAAGGTAGAAGTCATGCTCAGTTGGCCAACTTGTAAATCAGTAGGAGAGGTAATAAGCATCCATGGTTTGGCTAGTTTCTATATGAAATTTATAAATAGTTTTAGTCATATTTGTGCTCATATTGTTGATACTATAAAAGGGGATAAAAGAAATAGGTTCCAATGGATGAATGATGCAGAGAAGAACTTTGAAATATTGAAGACCAAGGTAGCTCAACAACCTAGTCTTACGTTACTTGATTTCAATAAGATGTTCACCATTGAATGTGATGTAAGCAGGTTTTCTATAGGTGCAATTTTGAGCCAAGAGGGGAAGCCGATAGCATTCTTTAGTTAGAAGCTAAATGAGGCTAAATGAAGGTACTCATATAATTTAAAGCTTTATGCCATGATGCAGGCCCTCAAGAAATGGAGAAATTATCTCCTTCCCAAAGAGTTTGTTGTCTTCACCGATAATCATGATTTGAGTTTCTTGAACAACTAAGAGAAATTGAATCATAGACACATTAAGTGGAAAGAATATTTGTAGGCATATGCCTTCACTATCAAGCATGAGAAGGGTCAAGAAAACAAAGTTGTTGATGCTCTGAGTAGGAGAGTCATGTTAGTGCAAGAGATACAACTCCAAAGTATAGGGGTGGATGCATTGAAAGGTATGTATCAAGATGATGATGACTTTAGGGATGTTTTTTTATATTTTCAATCAATCACAAGGTACTTTTCACATTGAATATTCTAATTTTATGTTGCAAGATGGCTTGTTATTCAAAGGTGTTCAATTGTGTGTGCCAACATTCTCTATGAGAGTAAATCTGATTAGAGACAAGAATTGTGGGAGCCTAGGTGGACATTTTGGGTATGATAAGACCTTTTAGTAGGTCAAGAGGTTCTATAACTAGTCGAGGATTAATGTTGATGTCAAGAATTTTGTGGAGAGTTTTTGAGTGTGTCAAAGAGAAAAAGGATCAAATTTTAATGCGGGTCTTTATCAACCTTTTCCAGTACCTATCCACCCATGGGAATCAATCAACATGGATTTTGTTTTGGTTCTACCAAACACACATAGAGGGTGTGATAGTGTTTATGTTAGTGTTGATTGATTTAGTAAGATGACACATTTAATTCCTTGTATAACTAAAAATGATGCATCTCACATAGCTAGTTTTTTTTCAAATAAATTGTAAGGATTCATGGACTTCATTTGTCAATTGAACGGATAGAGATTCCAAGTTTATAGGTCTTTTTTGGAGGACCTTATGGAAAAATTGCACAACCAATTTAACTTTCAGTTCTTCCTATCATCCACAAATAGATGGGAAAATAGAGGTTGTCACTAGGTCATTGGGGAACTTATTGAGGTGTCTTATAAAGGAACATGGTGAGTCATGGGACCTCATACTTCCACAAGAAAAATATGTCTATAATGATTTTACTAACCGAAGCGTAGGAAGGAGTCCTTTTGAGGTTGTGTATGGAATCAATCCAAGGGGTGTGTATTAGTTAAGATATCCGTGGAAAGGAGGAGTGCACAAGGAGAGGACTTTGCAGTAGTAATTCATGATATCCGTCATCAAGTGAAGGAAAATCTTCAAAAGAGTGTGGAAAAGTATAAGGAGAAGGAAGATTTGATGAAGAGGGGTGTTTAGTTAAAGATTGGGGACTCGGTGTTTTCATATCTAAGAAAATAATTTTTTCCTAAGAGTAAATACACCAAACAGATGATGAAGAAGATTGGACCTTGCAAAGTTGTCCATAAGTTTGGACAAAATGCCTATGAGATAGAGTTACACCCCGTGGTAGCCATCTCACCTATATTCAATGTAGCTCACCTTTATCGTTTTAAAGGATATATGGGTGTAGGAGAAGAAATAGGTACAATAGGGATTGAATATGAAGAATAGATCAAAGACCTACCCCCAATTCAACCCATGAAACTTGAAGGCATATTAGATGCAAGGGAGGTCAAGAGGACAAGACACAAAGTCTACAATGAGTATTTGATCAAGTGGCATGGTTTTCCAAATAGAGATGCTACATGGATGTAAGAGGATGAAATAAAACAACATGGTACTTCAGTTCAAGAGTTGATCTCAGCAGGGGCATGATAAAGATTCCTCTCTGGGTGAATGGTGTAGGAGCACTAAGGTCAAAATTGGTCAAAGTTTGTATACAAGAGCCTAGATTCAATTTTGTGTTCATTTGATGTAATAAGGTACTAATGAGGCCATTTTTCATGTTTTCAGTGCATATAGGGTCATTTAACGCAAAATGTTGAAGTAATAAAAAAATTGTCAAAATTGCTTAACAACTTGACAACTTTTGGGAATGTGAACAGTCATGTAATTCAAAAATTGGTTATGGCCATTCGAATTTAGGAAAAAAACATGTCAAATAGCCTCATATTGTTTTTTTATGGTGATTGAATACATTATTGGAGGATAAGACCATAAAATCACTTTGTTTGATGCACTTTTTAACGATTTACTGCACTTTCTTATGTGTTGTATGGTTTGTACGGATAGATAAGTGTGTGAAACCCTATGGAAATGAAAGGGATCTGAGTTCCCTCCAAATTTCTTCAATTTTTGTTTTTTTTCATTAAGGAATAAAGAAGTTACATTTGTTTTTCTCTAAACCGCCTAAACACCCTAGCAAACAAGGTCTTGTATACAAAAATGTAAATACAAGAAAAGAAAGGAAAGAACCTAGTGAAAGTAATGGTGGAATCTAATAATTTGTGATGTATGAAGACCCTACATGTCAGTGAGAAGAGTTGGAGAAGCCATTTTCTAGGACTTTCTTTGTAAAAGAGGTATAATTGGGCCCTAGTGCAATGAGAAAACCCCAATTTTGAGTGACATGTTCCAAAGGAAACTATGCCTGTTTTGAGATATTATTTAAAACCACCAAAAGGGTATCTGAAAATTCTTTTAGTTTTTGAAGAAACGACCTGAGGAAGGAGAAATATTCACTAGTTCTAAAATGGACGGCTACTAGTTTCTAGGGGTGACATAGGGTGTAGGCCTTGAAAGATGTTCCCAAACATTTTGGGTGGCTAAAATGTTTTCAAAGAAAACATGTTAGGATTCTCTGATAAGGTTTTGTAACCATTGAGAGTTCATTTCAAGCATATGTTGCTTTGGAGGGACCATTGAGTACTCACATGATTGTACTTTTGTCCAAAGAGAAGACCCTTGACATAGTTGGAATCTTTTGATTGTTTAAAGGGTGAGGGACGAATGAAACCTTGAATTCTCATCTTTTTCTATCCTTGTGCCAAGATTGAATATGTGAGTTGGGAGAAATATCTACCTTGATAACCAAGAGGTGACACTACTAAGGCAGATTGTGATTGATTTGGAACCATAGTCCACAAAGGTTGCATCACATTCCCAACACTTTTGTTCTAGGCCATTCAATGCATATAATTTACCATAAGGAAGCTATTGTTTTATGGGATTAGAAATTTTAGCCATGAATTAAATTGAGATGGTCTCTACTCTATATGTTTTGTTGGATTCAAATCCTTGAATTAAATTGAGGTGGTCTATGCTTTGTAAAATAGGTTCATGTCTCGTCAACTTATTGTTTGGAATATCATTATTCAAATTTATATAAATTAAAATATAAAATTCTTATTATGTTGCATAAATAAGATTATTTGTTACAATATGAATAATATTTTTTTAACTTTCTTATTAATATTATATATTTAATTAGATGAATTTAATTTTAATTTTTGTTTATAAAAATAATTTGTGTTAATTTCTCTTTCAAATTGTTTTGAAGTATTTTTAATGATACATATAAATAGTTCTTGAACATTCTTCTCTCTAAATTGTATTAGTATATTTTGGGGCGAGCTCGTACATTTGTGGTCATTAAATATACATGTATGTTCTTCATACATGTATTTAAATTAGGAATGGTTAATTTAAAAATGATTAAAATATTTTACTTTTAAGTAAATACAATCCATAGTATTAAATGGTATAATTATAACTGAGTTTGTTGATGCATACACAAATAAAAAAGATGTTATAAATTCAAATCTTATCTTATTTCATAAGAATTATTTATTAATTACACTATTTATTTGAATTCTTGTATTATAATTATCATAGTGAATGAAACCAGAGCAAGGAATTTATAATTTTAAAATATTTATACACATATTTTAAGCTTATTTTGGTGTAAATTAATATAAATACATTTTAATTCTAATGTATTGGGGAGGTATCACATTAACAGTGTATTTGTTTAAGAAAACCCCTTTTTTATTTATGTTTTATTTATACAAACATTTTTTTTATGTGATGAAATTTTTCTAGATAAGTTATAAAATATGATTCATTTGAAGATAGTGATAATTTGGGCTTTTTTTTTTTTGGATATGCACAAGCCCTAAGTCTTAGCCTACTTCAATTTATTATATTCCTATATATAGAAAATATTGGTTTAGGGTATTGAGAATGAACAATTCATTAGAATATTTATAATAGGATAGTAAATCTTTAATTGCAGATCATGCAAGATGTGGAAGTCAAATGATTGCATACTTTGATGAGTGCACAAAATGTGTTTATCTCCATATGCTTGCATAGCTATGCATTTTTCATATTGAATGATTAATATTTAGGAGTAAGTAGAAATTGTCATTAGAAAGGATGTAGAAGACTTCTCTTGTTGGTTTTATTTTGGTATGAATGTCACCCTCATCTTCAGTTCTTACAATTGAATTTTAATGAGATGCTAGAATATATGTAAATTCAACGTGATTATCTCATTTTATATTGTTATGATGTATTTTATATGTGAATGATATTTATCACAGTAATTTCATTTATATTCATAATGATCAATAACTTATTTCGAATTCATATTATTTTTACAATCTTTATCTTTCAATAAATAAAAGGACATTTTGTAGTTGGTTTCTTGTGGAGTGGAAGATTAAAGACATACTATGATATATAGATTCACATTCTACATAAACCAAAACCCTCCCTTAAACACATTATCTCTCTGGAATTCCAAATAAAAGACTATATGTAAAAACCTCATGCCCAAATTTAGGTCCATCCATTTTTACCCTAGCCATGTACTAATCCTTTCCATAAATGATCTTATACCTATGAATTTAGTAATAATAGCTTTCTTCCTGAGTTTCTTGACCTCTAGTCAAGGAATTCTTCTAAAATACATTTGTTAGAGATCTCATCTAAGATTTCCACATTAACAATACCAACTGATTTCCACCTTAAGGTTTTGCCCCCTTTAACATACCATAAAGATGGCCTCCCCAGCCAGTTCAACTACAAAACTAGTTTTATTCTTTTCAACTCCATGTACGAGGAGTTTTGATGGGAAATTCCTTGTTGCCTTGGTGGCCAATGTTGTTGTTGGAGTTCTTAGCTGTCTTATTTTAACACTAGGATCCATTCCATGTGTTTTCTCTTTTCATTGTTCACATAAAATAAATTTTGTTCTTCTGCACTTAAGCTGGTTGCATCATTCAATGCGTTTGGTACTAATGTCATGGTTTGCATCTTATTCACCATTCCCAATTTTCCATTACACTTGTATCTCCTCGTGCATACCTACATTCATCTTATCTGTCTTATTTCACTCATGATTCAATGTTTCAACATTCTTCTCCCAAAATTGAAAGTTGTAAAGCAGAAACTGCTAAGTTGAAAGTTGTAAAGAAGGAACCGCTTCAATGGAACTCTCAACACTTCAGAAATATCTTCTCAACAAAAAATTCAATAGAAGCAAGAATGGTGACCCTAAATTCCAAGATCATTCTGGAAGGTATGGATCAGGAATCCTTCCAACAAGAAAAGATGCTCCTAATGGAATATGAGGATATATTATCTAAGGAAGAAATATTTTGGAAGCAAAAATCTAGGGAGAATTGGCTTAGAATGGGAGACAAAAACACAAAGTTCTTCCACAATGTAACTAAGATTAGAAGAGGCAAGAACTGGATCTCAAAATTGGAGGTCAAGGACAACCAAATCGTAGAGGATCCCGAGGAGATCAAGCAAGAAATTACCACCTACTTCTCCAATCTCTTAAATAATCGAGAAGGTTCCCACTTGCTAGAGGAAAAAAAGATGTTGGAAGTGATCCCCAGGATCATCTTAGATGAGCAAAATAAAAATCTTAATGAGAGAATCAAGCTTGAAGAAGTATTTAAGGTACTCAACCAAATGCCCTCAGGTAAAGTTCCTAGACCAGATGGATTCCCAGCGGATTTTTTCAAGAAGTGTTGGCACATCTTAGGTCAGGATCTTGTGGAAGCACTAGAATGCTCAAGAAGATCAGGAAGGATACTTAAGGAAGTAAATAAAACTTTCATTGCCCTCATCCCCAAGAAGGAGAATGAATTAAATCTGGGAGATTTCAGACCTATCTCACTTTGCAATACTGTCTATAAAATCCTTTCAAAAGTCATGATGAATAGAATGAATCCCCTCATGGAATCAATTATTTTAGAAGAACAAATAGGGTTTATAGTAGGCCGCTCAATTCTTGATGGAGCCATAATAGCACAAGAAGCAATCCATACTCTTTAAAGCACAAAAAGACCAGGTATGATGATTAAGTAGACATTTTAAAATCTTATGACAGTGTAGACTGGTGCTTCCTTTGTAAGGTAATGCTAGCTTTTGATTTTGTAAAACATTGGATTGATTGGGTATTTGAATGCATCTCCACTCTGAAATTCTCAATCTTGGTAAATGGGAAACCAAAAGGTTTCTTTTCCTCATCAAGGGGAATTAGACAAGGAGATCCCATCTCTCCTTTTCTCTATATAATACTGGGGGAGGTTTTGGGCAGGACAATCAAAAGAAGCCACATGAACAATCTTCTAGAGGGAATCAAAGTAACCAGAAATTTTGTAGTCACACATCAACAATTTGCAGATGATAATCTCCTCTTGGGAGCAGCAAAAATTAAAGAAGCATCCCATCTATTACAGATCCTAGATGCCTTTGGGAAAGCTTCAGGCCAAATTAGAAATAAGGATAAATTGAAGGTATATTTTTTTCTACCTCTATAATCCTGAAGTCGAAAATACTCGCAATCCTGGACTGTAGTGAGGGATCCCTCCCTTGCATCCACCTAGGCATCCTAATTGAACATGGCATGAGGAATGCTAAATCATGGGATCCTCTTAAAATGAAAGTGGACCAGAACTCTAGCTCTTGGAAAGGGAAATGACTTTCTTGGGCGGGTAGATTAGTGATGATTCAAGCAGTGATATCGGCTCTAACCATTTATCTTTTATCTATCCTATCTCTCACAACTAGTGCCAATGCCTTCCTAATTAAGAAAATGAGGATTTTCTTTTGGAAAAATATAGAGGAGAAATAGAGAATAGCTCTAATTTCATGGGAAAAAATAATCAAGTCTAAGGTTCTAGGGGGTTTAGGCATTAAGGACCTCAAATTGCAAAATAAACCCTTAGGGGCCAAACTAGTATGGAAGTTCATAAAGAATCCCAGCTCCACATGGGCTCGAATGTTAGCAACCAAATACTTACTTGACCAAGAACCTCTCAATCTTCTAGGAGAAAATACATTCCCCAAGGGATCAAGAACTTGGAATTTCATAATTTCTTGTAGAACTCTGAGTTCATAATAGCTCACATGGGACATCCGAGATGGATTATCAAGCCTCTTTTGGGAGGACTCTTGAGGAGGCTTTCCATCTATTGGAAGTTCTCTTAACATTCCTGTAACAGAGAATTGGCTTAAGTGTCACTGGGGTGTTAGAGTTAGAGATTATCTGATTGAAGATGGCTCACCCAACTCTCAAAGTTGGAAGTGGAAATCATTGGATGGAGCTCCAACCCCAAGGAATGAACTAGATCAGCTTGAAGAGCTCATAAAAGAAAGAAATGTAAACCTGAGAAGAGGGAATGACTCTCTAATATGGGCATCTTCTAAAATAGGGCACTACAATCCTAAAGATGGTTATAGAGTGCTAGCTAGTAATACTACTCAAGAGCAACTGGATTTTCCGAAAAAGTTATTTTGGAGCTCTAAAGTCATTCCTAAGGTAGGGATCTTTGCATGGCTAGCCTATCAGAGGAAGATTTTAACGACAGAAAAATTCATAAAGATGGGGTATGCAGGACCCTCTAGGTGCATCATGTGCAAAGCTCAATCAGAATCAATGGACCATCTACTTCTCAACTGTCCCTTTACCTCCAAATGTTGGCGTTGGCTATGCGCTAAACTTGGGCTGATCACAGCCTTACCAAATAACATTAAATCCCTATTTCAAAGCTGGCCCATCCCAAGCAAAGAGTCCACCTTGAGCTCAATATGGAAGTATCCCCTTCATGCTTAGTCTAGGAAATCTGGAAGGAGAGGAATAGAAGGCTATTTGATGACAAATGCAAAAGCTTAGAAACAATTTTAAACTCAATTGAATTGGTGATAGTGAACTCAGTAAACTGCAAGATAGCTTTCTCCTTGAAACCACCTAAAGCCTTTTCATCATGGGATGAAAGCATTAGTAAAAATTGGCATGGAATCAGGATCCCTCCTTCCTTTGGGCAAAAAGACAACATGAGAAAAGAAACAACCTGGTCTCCTCCAAATCCCGGTTGGATTAAACCAAATTTTGATGGTACTTCTAGAGGTAAACTAGGTCTTTCAGGCACAGGATATGTAATCAGAGATCACACAGGAGCAATCCTTGGGAAAATGGCAAAGCCAATCCCCCCAGACACAAACAACATAGCAGAGTTCAAAGCATTGCAATTTGGATTGTTAGAGTTCATAAAGCATGGTCTAAAAAACATTTTAGTGGAGGGCGAGTCAGAGATAGCAATAAATGCAATTAAGAGGAAAAAACTCCAAACTAGAGATTGCAGGGAATCCTAGACAACATAATTGCAAGCTTCGATAGAATAGAAAGCTACAAAGAAAAGCACATCTATAGAGAAGAAAACTCAGAGGTAGATGCTCTCTTGAAAATATCTACTCAAGGAACCTACCTCTATAGGTGGGATCAGGGAATTTGGCCAATTGTCTCATTAGACCATCTCATTTGACATGTAAGGGCCCCAAGGGATATCAAGCTCAGATGAAAGAGCCATCTTCAGAAATATGTGAAAGCTAGTTAAAGCTTTGATCAACAGGGCAAACTTTAAATTTAACCTTGGTGGCTAAAGGAAACGGCCATCCCAGTTCAAATTTTAATCTTATTTATTTTGGGTAGAGTGGGCTCATATTTAGTGATGTCACCTAAACTGTGGTTATGAGCTAAGTCCCTTGAATTAACTGCTGAGACCTAGTTGGCAAACAGTCAAATCCGTTTATGGTTTGCGTGGCCCGAATGGGAATTTTGGCATGTCGAGGACAAACATCCCTCACCATCTTAGCTGGAAAATTTAATGCAAATCTGTCCATCATCAATTAGTGTGAAAAAGCGTGCCAACCTACTTCTTCACATTGCCTTCTACAAATTGATTTCATTCCTTGTCAATCAATTTCAGTGCTCTAGCTTTTAACTCCTCCTTTGCGGATAGCTGCATTTCCAGAGCTCTGGTTTTTAACTCCTCTACAGATAGCTGCATTTCCAATCATGTCGAAAGAGCCCCCGTTCGGATTCATAATGAGTGTTTATCCTAGGCCCATCTCTTGTTTTGGAGAAGACACTCCAATTTCTCTTTCGACGTCTACGCGCCAAGTCTCATTCCGAAAAATAACAGACCTGAGGCTCAAGCGCCTTCTTCTCTTCTCAGATTTTCCTCTCATTTTGGCAGTCAAGATGATCTTGGGTAGTGGGCATCTGAATAGAGACGAGTATCCATGGGACAATACTAGCATCTCCTCTAGGTTTGTTGCATCCTTGTTGGATTTAAAACTGGCTAAGCAGGCCATTTGGACCCTCACAAAGAAGATTTTCCTAGAGGAGGTCACCCTAGAGCTCCAAGAAATTCTAAATAAAGCAATTCATGATTCTGGGGCTCCTCGGCTAGGTGACAAAATCCTATTCAATGCTCATGGTGAATTAATTAACTACTATCCTTTCCTACTCGACCTGAAAGGGGAGGACTTGGATAGGCACAAAGTATTTGCAGGAGTTGGCCTTGGGTACCTTAAATGGCGGTTTTTGGGAGAAAATCCAGAAGACCAGGGCAAAGAGGATGACCTAATTCAATTTGCCAAACTTAACGGCATATTGCCTATGAAAGAAGAAGAAGATAACCCTCAAGCGGAGCAGGCAAGCAGGGGTGGCGCTAGCAGAGGTCGTTGTGGGTCTAGACATGGCCGTGGTAGGGGCTACCCTCTGTGCAGAGGCCGTGGGAGTGCGAGGAATGCGAACCTGCAATCTGATGCTGACAAGGAAATTGCAAGCTAGTTTTCTTTGGGTTTTCTATAAGTTTTTGTTTGAGACTTGAGCTATAAGTTTTGGCTTATCAAGCATATTTTTTGGTTTTTAGGGCAATAAAGCATCTGCCATTCAGACTTATACTCTTTCAAGTTAAAGTTTTAAAACTTCATGCTAATCTCAGAAGGACATCTATGTCTTCCATGATTTGTATAAATCTTGTTAAAAAAATCTACTACCTACTACCTATGTAAGCTCGCTTATTTTTTGCATAATCAATATAATACTGGCTCCAGATTAAAAAAAAACATTCTTCTCCCAAAATAATATTATTTTTAAAAACTGTATAAGGAAACATTTTCCACAGTAAGAGAGGGATATCCTAAAAGATCTAAAATGTTAGGGTTTTATCACAAGGGATAGGCATAAATTCCCGAAAAGAGGCTTTCTGTAAAATCTACTACATTCTCTCTAAAACCTGTATCCATTCATCAAAAGTTGCCTGCATTTGATAGCTTTCCCTTTCAAAAATGGCATTTAAGATATAATATGAGTGATTCTCTGTAGTAATGATGGGAATGGAGATCATCATGGCGGCTGGAATTGGCATGGCTGCTGCAGGAGACATAGACGGTATGCCGCAATATTTTGTATTTCTTCACTTGATATTTTGGGAGTATCAAACACATAATCTATTTGTGAAAGGAAAATTTTGTGTCGCACCAACCAAAAGTTTAATATTTTTCAACTCTTCTTTCACTATAGTTTCTTTCATGGTTTTCTTAAATTGCTGAAATTTACGATGCTCTTAATATATGTAATAAGAAAAAGGATATGAGTGTGGGGTCACTCTCTTTTCTTTAATATTATCGAAAGAGTTAGTGACTGGAAAGTGAAAGATAAGGAAATGCAATAGTAATATTTGTTCAATATAGACCTCAAATATTCTTTTACATGGAAATTTTAATTTCAGTGGTCGTAGGATCAAAACCACTGCTCTCTATGAAAGATATCTTGCCATTTGGTGAATATCATCAATAAGACATCTTTTTTCACTATTTTGAAACAATCTATTTCTTCAATTTTATGCAAAATGGCAAGGTCTGTTATAAATTCTTCCATAATTTTCAAATGCATTTAAGGAAACGAAGCTGAAAATCGACTTTGACTTCAAGTCAATGTTTGCTAAATTTATCCTAGACAATTCAACTTAATAAGTTTTACTTGAAGCTATCTCTCATTTTGTTATTGTTAATGTTTTAGCTTGGACAAGTGTCTCCAAGTCCAAGGAAAGTGTCCAAAGCAGATTTGCCATTGGGTGGTCCAGAAGGACATTTTTCATCGGGAAGGAGTTTTTCCAGGCCGCGGCTATTTTGGCTCCAAAACGGACCTTTTGTACAACGTGATAGTGATGTGTTAGTCAATCATAGTCATTTATTGCAAAATTGACAGTGTAAAACGCATGACTAACATGCATGTTAGTCA
The DNA here is from genome assembly GCF_030272615.1 of Cryptomeria japonica. Taxonomy (NCBI): domain Eukaryota; kingdom Viridiplantae; phylum Streptophyta; class Pinopsida; order Cupressales; family Cupressaceae; genus Cryptomeria; species Cryptomeria japonica. The sequence continues at coordinate 99,292,427 of NC_081411.1, forward strand.
ATCTGTATTGCTATTTTGGAGCCAAAATAGATGCATCCATTTTTCCATCGGGACATTGGCCATCAGGCCATTGGATGATTGGGCCATCAGGTGGGCCCGAAGGATATTTTCTATCGGGTAGTACTAAAGGGTGCCAAGTGCAAAGGGTATTTACTATTGGGTACATTACAATTGGTAGAGACTTCTAGAAGGACTCCAATTAAACCCAGCCATTGATTGAAATTAAATCATAACCACTGGATGTTCCATGAGGAGATTATAAAAGGGGATCGTTGAGCATTTGGAGACATGAAGTTTATGAAGCAATTTGCAGTATTAGCAAAGTAATTTGTAGGGATAGCAAAAGCGCAGTGACAACGCCAAATACAATAGTAGAGTAGAGGAATTGCAATAGTAGAAATTGAGGGAAGAATTTTCCGGAGAGTATTGCTGGAGCTCTACTAGTAAGAGGCAAACAATTTGTGTATCTCTTGATTTTTTGAAGATTAATAAAATTTCTCTCCTACTGAATTGGTTTTCCCTTTGGGGTTTTTCCAGGGACAATTTGTCCAAAAATATCGTGTCGATAGTGTTTCAGATTTTCTTTTCTATTCCTATGATTTATTTGTGAAATTGTAGTTGTGTTATTTTTTGATATTTGTAGTGAATTAATTTATGAATTAATTTATTCGGCAGTTAAATAATCTATTTAGACAGGAGATTAATAATCAGTAACTACAATAGAATTTTCACATGGTAAAAGAGCTAATTTAAATTGCAGGGAAGGGAATTCAAGGGTTTATAAAACCCAGGTTGACCTCTTCAGAATTATTTGGGTTTTACTCATGGCCTCATCAAGTTTAAGAGATCAGGACAGATTGGATGGAGCCTCAAATTTTGGTGTCTAGAAAGCCAAAATTTCTTTATTGCTGGAAGAGAATGGTATCAAGGAATATGTTACCATTGTTCAAACTGTACCTATAGATCCAACACTTCTTGTAACATAGAAGAAGGAACATGCCAAAGCATGGAGGCTAATTCTTGAAGGTGTTAAGGATCATATATTTTTGCATGTCGCAGAGTTAGATATAGCGAAGAAGATGTGAGATGCCATCCTAAATCTATACCATAATTCTGCAACTAACTGAATCTGATTCTTAGAGAAAAGTTGAGGAATACTCAGATGAATAAGGGAGAAGATGTTACAAGTTACCTCACTAGGCTAAGACTTGTCAAGGATGAGTTAGCAGTTGTTGGAGATAAAGAAAATAATGATGAACTAGTACGAATAGCCCTAAATGGGTTTACTAAGCAGTGGGATGTCTTTGTTCAAGTTATTAATGGATTAGACACCTTACCAAGTTGGGATTAGACTAAGTCTTCTTAGTGGATCCAGTAGTAAGAATCAGAAAAGTGAGGTGGAATAGGAAATGTTTCCCTAGTAGGAAAAGGGAAAGCGAAGAAGGGGTATAACAAAGGATCAAATAAAAAAGGTGAGAAGAAGAAGAAGAAGGATCTATCTAAGATCAAATGCTATGGTCATCATGAGTTTGGCCACTATGATAGTGGTTGCTCAGAAGGGAAGAAAAATGAAAAGAAAAGACAAAAAGCAAGTAGTAGCTTCAGCAAGTGCAGATGAGCTTTCTAGTAGAATGGAGGATGACTTTGCTCTCATAGTTTGTATGGTTAGGTCAGCCTAATAGGGTGTTGGTTACATTGATAGTGGGCCAGCATTTCATATGATAGGAGTTAGAGGGTACTTCTCTAGTTATAAGGAGGACTTCAGAATCTAGATTTCTATGGGGAACATGTCCAAACTCAATCCAGTTGGGAAAGGGACTATTCTATTTCAGAGGGAGAATGGAAACCCGATTCCCATCCATGATGTATTGCATGTACTAGGTGTGGGTATGAATTTTATTTCCGTATCTGTCCTTCAAAATAAAGGCTACAATGTACTCTTTAAAGGGGTGCATGTGTTAATCCAAGATGAGGACAAATAGTCACCCATAGCTATGGGAGTTAGAAGTGGCCATCTTTATAGGTTGCAGTTTGATACTCATAAGGCACTGATAAGAAGAAATGATCCTAGAGATCGAGGAGAGATATGGCATAGGAGGATGGGCCATATTCATGGAGCACTTAAAATTGATTCATGAGACAGTGATAGGTATTCCAAAAGTGAACACTGAGCATGATGATGTATACAAGGGATGTGTGTTGGGGAAGTTTACAAAAGTAGCTTTTCCACAGAGTGAGACTAGATCCAAATGTGTTCTTGATCTAGTCCATTCACATATATGTGGACGAATATCTATGAAGTCTCTCAGAGGATACGAGTACATTTTTTTTTTTATTGATGATTTCTCCAAGAAGACTTGGATATACTTCTTCAAGACCAAGCATGAGGTCTTTTGTCAGTTCCATGAGTTCAAAGCTCTTGTAGAGAATTAGACAAGTAGGAAGATAAAGGTTCTTCAGTCAGACAATGCAGTCAAGTACAAAGGGAAAGAGTTCCAAGAGTTCTGTAACAGGGAAGGAATTGAGAGAGAGTGGTTTGTTCCTTATAACCCATAGCAGAATTGGGTTGCTGAGAGGAAGAATCACTCTATATTAGAGGGAGAAAGGGCTATGCTATATGACTAGGATATGCCACACTACTTTGGAAAGAGGCATGTAGTACAATAGTATACATACAGAACAGGGTTCCATATAAGGCATTAGGTAAGAAGACACAAGAGGAGGCATTCACAAGGAAGAAGCCAGATGTCAGTCATTTTAAGATATTTGGGAGTTTGACATATTTCCACGTTTCAAGGTCTACATGTTTTATGTTAGATCAGACTAGAGAAAGAGGGTACCTTGTGGGGTACAATGAAACCTCTAAGGCATATCCGATATTTATTCCAGTGACCAGGAGAATTATTGTTAGGCGTGATGTCAAATCCATGGAGGAAAAGGCATTTAGAAGGTCCAGAGATTTTCCAGCAGATGATTAGAGTGACCATCCAGTAGATGCTCCAAGGATGGTTCAACTAATTCAGGGGCAAGAAAGAATGAGTACTTTTACTATTACAAGCATAGCCCTAGGAACTAAAAGTTTGCATAATATAGAGTAGCAGATCCAACAAATAGAAGAGATGCATCAGGAGGAAATTGATATTTCATCCTTGGTGGTTGGTAGCAAGAACCAAGAGGTTCAATAGACATAGAAGGATAGTCAAGAGTGTGTGGGTGCTCCTAGGACAAGCACTGAATGACAAAGACAACCAACTATGCTTAATTACTATATGGCATTAGTCAGTCAGTTGGTAGGTAGTGAGCCTTTTAGCTATCAGGAGGCCGCACAACATCAGGTGTGACACAATTTAATGGTTGAGGAATATACCTCATTAATGTAGAACTGATAGATGTGGTGGTTCTCATGTTTCAAACCTCTAATTGGACTAAATTAATGATTATGAGAAAGATAGAAGTCAATATTCATGAACATGGAAGTGTCCTATATGATTAAACGTGAATTTATTAATTTTTATATTAGTGAAGGGAGAAAGAATTTTAACTCAAATTAAATGCCTCCCATTTTTTAGCATTATTTTTTAATTTCTCAAGATTGATTTTCAATCATTGACCACTTGAAAATTATCTTTGGGATAAGGTGGCGAACTTAGAGTAAGGAATGAATGTATAAAAACCTAGTTCAATAATTGTGAGCTAGGGATAAATAGGTACTAGTTTGTGAGACAAGTTTAACACAAGAGAGTGGCACTTTTTGATATGTTATTGCATTAAAATGTTCCCATCAAGGTGGGAGCTAAACTAGGTGTAAATCAGCATGGGTTTATAACATTGCAATACTCATGCAAGATGAACAATAATACTGATATATGTGATATTTAAATATAAAAGTAGTTGTGAACCTCAATTGTGTCCTAGTTCAATATTATCACATTTATAAATATTTGCAAAAAAAATGTTTATAGCCCAATCTTTTACTCTCTCATTTTACACTTATTTTTATCTTTGTGATAAATGCATAGTCCTAGCACTTAATTCACTATATTTTTTAGCATAAGAAAACATAATCATATATCCTATCACCTACCAACTTATTGTGGTTTCCAATTGTCCAAAAAAATTTAACATTAAGAGCATTGTTGGTATTTCAGAAAAATTATTAAGAGTATTCCTTATATTTCTACATTAACATTCATGTATGCTACACTGACCATTTACATACCCTATCTAGTGTGTTTTCATTCATGGTAACTTCATCAAAGAGGTACAAGTTGCTATAGAGAAAGTTTCATACTTTCCACTACATACATTGAATCCCAAAGGTGCTTCTTAGCATCTCATTCATCTTAGGAGTCCAAGTACAAGTAAAGGTGAACTAGCTGGAGAGCATTTTGGCAAAGACAAAAACTACATTGGGAAAAAGTGTCCACAACCATGACCTAATCTCGAGTGGTATCAGTTTTGTAAAATAAATTCATTAGAGTTTAGCAAGAATGGGGGCAATACCAGAATTTTAAAACTCATCATCACGTACACTATAAAATACGTACTCCATCATCAATAAATCTAAATTGATTAAGAACTAAATGTTTTTCCAACTTCACATTTCATTTTTTATCTTAGCACTCATTTAAGAATAGACTAATATTTACATCTTATTAGTACATTGATTTTGCATCGCATAATTTATTAAATACATATAATTTAACTATGAATACTTATGATGAACAATGACATCTTTAAAGCTACAACTATTCTTGTTTTACCATTACATATATTGATTAAATCAGCAATTACTATGCAACTATTAGAACGTGGTCTAACTAATAGACCTTGTCAGACTTGAAAAAACACATAGAAGTGATTTTTTCTCATATGGCCCTGCAATCTGCTGTACCATCAACTAAATTACAAACCAAAACAGCCAATAATGTTGTTGTCATTGAAAATATAGAAGTTAGTAGACATGAACACAATAAAAAATTAGTCTTGACTGTGGACGAGTACAATGATATTGATATTGCAATTATTAAAAAAAAAACAGGGTTTAAAAGAATAGAAGAAATGAAGCGCTGCTGGAAAAGAGAGCAGAAAAGAAAGCTTTAGTATGAATCGCTGCTGAGATTTTTTAAACATATTGTTTTGCTAATTTTATTGTTTTCCTTGTCTTATGAAACTCATAAAAAAATTTAATTATGTAAATTTCTGGGATGTTTACAAGTAAATTTAAATAAGCCACGTTTGACCCAACAATTTCATGAATATTCATGCTCCTAATTGTGAATCAGAAGTCAATTTTCCACTGTAAATTTTATGATCTGTTTTCCCCTGTTTCAATCGTTATGTGCAATGCAAAGGCTGTCCAAATTAGCAATGTCTACTAAAGATGTCGACGTGACAAATCAGGTCTGCATAATTGTTGTAGAAAACCAGAAGCAGACAAAAACATCTAATTTATATTTATTAATAGAAACATTACATCTGAGTTGTTGCTCATACATGAGACACTACTACACGGACTCATACCCTTATACAGCTCTGAGGAGCTGGACTCAACTGGGAGTACCGAACATATACAAATACCTCTTATTTATAGAGGCCTTGGAACTGTCTAGAGCCAACACAGTCAAGGCACATGTATAGACTATTGACTAGCAGTCGATGGAGGAAGTTTCTAGTTTAAATGCTGAACAAAATTAGTTGTGAGAAACTTCTTCCTTAAATGCTTAGTTTGACCATGCAGGTGGACGGTTCTCTGCAAGTGGATAATGAGGGAGAAATTAATGCCAACAAATTCCTCTTTAATTTTGATTTAATTTTGATCACATATGATAATTAATTGAATATCTCCCCATAATGTAGACAAGATGGGTCCTGGTTTAAAGCCTTATTAGGTACCCATTTACAATGCTTAGACAAGTTCTGTTTAAGTGGGCTTTAGTGTGCTACTTGAGTCTTCTGAGATTCCCTCATCATAATCATCTTGGGTTTTTATCCGTAACCTAATAGACTTCTTAAGTGATTTTTGGTTGACCACAAACTCTTGTCATAAATGGTTTCTAGCCGGCCATAAACTTTTCTATCAAGTGGTTTCTACTAACCATGAACTTCACATACTAGTGGTTTTGGCTTACCACGAACCTTTCATACATGTGGCTTCAGATGACCAAAAACCTCACAAATGGTTTTTGGATTATTATGAACCTATCACATGATGGGGAAACTAACTTATAATGCACACTCAATTTTCTCATCAGTATTGTCTTCTCTTTCTGTACCTACATTGCGTATTGAGTCCATATGAAAATCGATCCATCTACCGAGACACATGGGTAACCAGCCACTGTGCTCGCTAATTCTATAGGAATCCTTTTCATTTACATGGTTCATCAATATGTTAAACCAAAAAATTCAAGGTATCGGATACAACTAATCATGCACCCCTTACAACATTTCAGATACAATAGACATCCAAAATCACTCAAACATTTGCCCAAAAATACACTTTCATAATCTACTCATTTACATCTCAATACTATGGAAATCATGTTTTACCTCTTTTCCTTGAGTCATCTTTCTTCCGCTACAGCTGAATCTTATGGATTTACTCAAACTTCTGTAGATCTTCTCAACTCCGATCCAAAAATTTCAATGACTTATAATACTAATAACCTTCATTTGGGCTTCCTTCACTAGCGACTCTTCTGCCCTACAGCTTCAACAACAATCTTTTAGCAGTGAATTGGACGGCGGCCTTCTCTAATATTTCTGACCAGCGCTTGAACTCTCCTTTTCCTCAAACTTCTGCAACTCATCTCACGTCTTGGCAGCAATATTTTCCAAAAATATAATATGACATTTTTTTCTTCAAGAATTCTTCTCTTTCATTTAGCCTTATATTGACCTTGACCAACTACGGTGGCCTCATGAGGAACCTCAACTCATCTTTTTCTTGGGTCTTCCTTCATCTTGGATTGGCTGCTTAACTTTCACCAATACCATTCAGCGGCGGTTTCCACTATGCACAGTGGCACACTTAATACAATATGGTATCCGTTCTACAGAACAAATAGATCAACCCTTGCACCAGATTCTTTTAGCATTCACCTCACCACTTCTGGGTCTTCGAGCTCTTTAGCTAACTGCATCAATAGATTTATGATCTCTAATCTTGACAGCTACAATGTCTTCAATACAAGTGTTTTCTGAAATCACTCTTTTAAACACTTAGATATGGCATTTAAAAGTCTACAAATGAAATAGCAGCACTCATAAAATAACTAACAGCTGCACATTTTTAACTAACTGCTGCTCTAGATTAACAACCCAAAAAAGACCTCAATGTTGTCAACATTAAAAGTCCTACGGATTCTTCCAACTTTTAGGCTCTTGCACAGCTTGTGATTGCAAGCTTGCACATTACATTCTTACCCTTGGGCTTTTCTGCCTCTCCAGGAAACTATAAGCCTTTGGCTCTGATACCAGTTGTGGAAAACCAGAAGCAGACGAAAACATATAATTTATATTTATTAATAGAAACATTACATCTGAGTGACTAACTAAGCTGCTGCTCATACATGAGACACTTCTACACGGACTCATACCCTTACACAGCTCTGAGGAGCTGGACTCAACTGGGAGTACCAAACATATATAAATACCTCTTATTTATAGAGGCCTTGGAACTATCTAGAGCCAACACAGTCAAGGCACATGCATAAACTATTGACTAGCAGTCGATGGAGGAAGTTTCTAGTTTAAATTCTGAACAAAATTAGTTGTGAGAAACTTCTGCCTTAAATGCTTAGTTTGACTATGCAGGTGGATGGTGAGGGAGAAATTAATGCCAACAATAATTATGAAAATTTATAAGACATAGGGTATCGTAGGGCAACAGCAAAAACATAAACTAAACACATAAGCCATAGCAGTGTGATCTGGAATGGAAATCACAGATTCATACTGGTAGATACTAGATACAGGTCCTTAACCAAAACAGCCCAAAACAGATTCTTTAAGCATCTTGATACTCAGTCTAGAAAAACATGGAAGACTACAGAAAGTGCTAGCAAACTGCGCTTCAAGGCCATATCTCTTGGCTGATTTCAATTCAAACAAGTCACAGTTATAGTATCCTCACCTCAGCTATAGAATCCTTTTATCACCAATCAACATTAGAACTAAAGATATGGACGCATACCAACAGCCAGGAAAAGATTCTCTTTCAGCCTAATGAAAACTCCCTCGGCAAATCGGTCCCCTCTCTACCTCTCACTCACCTACAAGAGCATAAATACAAACTACATCTACAACTGCATCCTAAATCACTTCATCCCAACAAGCCCCTTAAAAGCTAGCACCCTTGCAGCGTGGAGGAAATTCAATTCTGCCTCTAATTTATAGTAGATCCAAACTGTTACCTCTCACAAATTTTCCCACAATCCCACAAATTCCTGATGATTCTTAAAAGCATCTTTTCATCATGATGTATCCTTTGTGACCCCACTTTTCACCCTTTGTTACCCCACTTTTCACCCCTTGAATGAATTTTTCACAATCCTTAATTTTGTGCGGAAAAAGGGAGAACAAACCCTTTGTAAAGATCTGATTCATTCCTTCAATTGTTACAGCGGTTGAGAAAGGCCAGCAATCACCTGGAAGAAAAATGTCTTAAGAGTTTAATTATAAATCCTTGAATTCTTTACATATCAAAACTCATGTTCAGTTTCTGTTTACAACATACTGTAGAAACCAAATGCTATCTCATTCATCAATTATACATTCAAACCAAATAAGAACCCTTTAGTGCGAGAAAATCCTAATGAACCCCTTAGAAAATAATTAATCTTACAACCAATTCTTATTTCTGGCACTGGCACTAGAAGGTAAAACTCTTGCAGTCTATATGACTCCAAGATTTTTGAACTCTTGTTAAATCAAAGCTGCGGTGATTTATTCAAACCAATTAACCTTCTACACTATGTCAACATGAAAACGTGATTTTATTGCACCATACAATCCATGCTCCAGATATTTATTCAAAACAGTTAACCTTATCCATAAATGGCTAGTGCTTAAAAAAAAAAGAAGAAAAAACTCATGATTGGAAGGACTCTTATGAACGTATTTTAACATACACAATTAGACTTACCACATAGCTAATTTGTGACAGTTGTAACAGCGCTTTTCTTCACTAGACTAATTATCCAGTGAAAGAGAGGCGCTGTAACTGCTGTCAGAAATCAGCAATGTGTTAAGGATTCTTAAGAAATCAGTTTAGTGATCTGCAGCGATGAGCAAGAAGAAGCTCATAATATAATGGGGTTGTGTACGTATACGTAGAAATACGTTCAAGAGAAATCCTTCGAATACGTCACGCCTTTGGTAAGTATCAAGCTGCAAAGATGGAGGGACCAATTGGGATCATGAAAAAACGCAAATCGTCATCTTCTTCTCATGATAAGCCTTGTGGACTTCTTGCAGCGCTATTCTTATTGTGTGAACCTTCCACCATCAGTTTTTCACTTGAGCTAACTGTACTGGAGGACCCCCTTAAAAGCTTTGTTTGAATATATGGTGATTTGATTTCATTAATTGCAATTCGGTTGCAAATATCCTCGCAGAAGAAGCATGCACCTTTGCAAGTTTTAGGTTAGAGCAGGCGAGACAGCTAAGATGATTGCAGCAGCAGTGCGCATGAATAAAATGCAGACCACAACGTTACTGCTCGGTGCTCTGAACGGGGCAACTAACTATTTTTTCCCACGACTTCTCAATGTTCACGGAGTTAAAAAGTGAAAAAGAATAAAGTTAGTTTTAGTTGAATTAGTTGGGGAGGGAGAAAACAAATGGAATGGGGAGGCTATCATTATGGTAAATTACGTGGACTCAAAGAGGCGGGAATGTTATAAGTTATTAGATAGTTAGCCATAATTGTAAATTAATTATATAAATAATATTAATTTAAGAATTAAATCAAATATATATATAATATGAATTAAGAAGAAATTAAGTCTGATAATGATAAGTCTCTTTTAGAGAAGATCTTTTAATTTATCCAAAACAAACACTCAAAAATGATAAGATTTTGAAATGACTTATCGATTATTGTGAACTTAAGTAAGATAATCATCATAATAACAGATTATTGAATATAAGTGAGATTATTGAGATAAATATCATTTACATAAAGAATAAATCATACCAATATAAAATGAGATAACCATGTGCAATGAATACAATGAGAAGAGTCCACTACCTCCTTTCTAGTTACAATTTATATTAACTTAAGTGGATCTTAAATATTACTCTTTCAATATGAAAAATCCATCAAAGCAAGCATTTGGAGATAAACACATTTCATTTATGTTGGAAAAGTGTCTCGAATTCACTTGACGTTGTGCTAGTTTCTGTTCAAACTGATCAGAGCAACCTATGTTGATGAAATTGACTAGCACTATCAGGGATCGGGGTGACATGGTTGGTTGCTACACCGATACCCGATGCGTTCGCCTTCAATGGTATCGGGGATCGAGATAGCTAGTTTGGTTGTCTTGCCAATGACTCGATGGAGTCCCCTTCGGCGATCGGGGTATCATCGGAGATCGGGAGAACCTGTTAGGTGCTACGTTAATGGACCGATGGATCCGTCTTCTTGGTCATTGGAGATCGGGGTAACTTGGAAGCGGTCTCGCGGATGGTTGATGTTTTGCTGATGAATTTGCCTTTCGGTGTCATCTGAGATCAGAGTAGCTTTTGTTGATGGATCCGCTTTGTTCTGTCGATGGGTGTCCACACGAGTCAAAGGTAAACAGGAATTCTTGCAGATAGTTAGGATATTCGTGTTTAGGTATATGAATACTAACTAACGCATCCTTAGGACGAATGTGTGATAATGGAGGAGTAGTGAATACAGGACAGTCGACAGTTAGACTTCCTAGCTGTTGGAGTGACTAATTGTTGTGTGAACTGCATTCGACAGATGTAATACATGTAGCCAGAGGAAACCAAAATGCAATGTTGGTTAGGTGGATGGATGTTACATGGTGTTGGGTTTGTGAATGACAGACCTTTGGACTCCATAACGGTTATTCTTAATCGATATGTTGTAATCGATGGCTGATATATATGTTGCTAGAGATGTAGCCCATAGAAGGAGAGAGGTTACTGTGTGATGTATGGTGTGGAGTCCTATATGTTGGAAGCCTGAGTGTTTTACATAGGTGATGATTGTGATCGAAACATAGATTTTGAGAGCAAATGCGTGAAAAGGATCTATAACTTTTTTGTAACCTTCTGTTAACTGTGAATAAAGTGATCTCTCTTTGGTGTTGGGTTTTTCCCTGTAAGGGTTTTCCCACGTAAATTTGGTGTTAACTCTCTGTTGTGTTTTATGTGTGATTAGTTTTTCATTAGTCTGTGTATATCTTAATGTTCTACAAAAGAATTTAAAGACATACTTTCTTGATTCCCCTTAGAATTGGTGTTAGGAGAGCGTTTTCTGCACTGTGCTTTCCATACAAGTGGTATCAAAGCTTGGCCTATTGTGTTATCCTTGTTGGGTAGGGTTGGTTCTTTGTGTCAATTCTGGTGTCAATGGGAGTCTAGCAGAGGTTTTATCTGTCTTGTTTGCAGTTTAAGATGGCAAACACCTATGGGCGAATGGACATTGAGAAGTTCAATGGCTCCAACTTTGAGTTGTGGAAACTTAAAGTTGAAGATTTGATAGTTGATAGAGATCTCTAGATTGCAGTGGCTGGAGCTAAACCTTCAGGCATGAAACAAGAGGACTGGGATCTTGTAGATAGAAAATCCAAAGGGTTGATCAGACTCTATTTGGCAGACTCTGTTCTATTAAATATTCATGAGGAGAAGATTGCTAATCTTCTATGTAAGAAACTTGGTGATATTTATTAGGGAAAGTCTCTGGTAAATAAGTTGTTCTTGAGGAAAAGGTTGTATTCCTTGAAGATGGATGAGGGTACATATTTAGTAGATCATCTAAATGTTTTCAACATGATTGTTGCATAATTAACCTCCGTAGGAGTTAAGATTGATGCTGAGGACCGATGTATGATTTTGTTATGTTCTTTGCTTGACACATGGGATCATCTGGTGATGGCCATTGGGAGTATAACAACCATGTTCACAATGGAAGGTGTGGTTGCTTCGTTACTGTTAGAAGAAACACAAAGAAAATCTTCTGAGATGGTCAAGGAGGCTCTTGCTGTTAGAGGCAAGCAAGAGGACAAGAATTCTAAATCCAAGTTAGAGGAAACTTCTAAGTCTCCTGGAAATAAGTCCAAAGCTTCGAAGTGCTGGAATTGTGGGCAGACTGGTCATATCCGAAAGGATTGCTTAGAGAAGAAGAAAAAAAAGAGTTCTTCAGATTCTGGGTCCTCTCAGAATGATGATGTAGATGCCTTCTGAGCTTCTTTGGCAGGTCAAACATCTATTGATGTCTGGTTCAATCTTAATGAAGAAGATGTTTATCATGATGCCATGTAAGACTTGGTACCATGTTTGGTAGTATTGTATATTCATCACTTGATGGTGGATGATCTTCATGTGATTGAAGATGCTGACATCTTGAGGATTCATAAGTCCTTGGTAGAGATGTTGTTTATGTTTTAACATGTTATTCTTGTTAGGTTGTTTTTTATTGTTTCGTGGTACACTCTTGAGATGCATTTAGAGTTTTGGCATGATATGGAGGTTCTCATATGAAGCATATTATCTCTTTGGATGAGATGTTTTAGATCATGGTTGTCATGTTTAAATTCTTGATTCTGCAGTTGGAATTTTGACATTGATGTTGGTTATTTTTCTGTTTTCAGTACACTGATCATTTGCTTGATACTTCATGATATTGTTGCTTTTCATTTGGAGTTTTGGCATGGGTTGATCAGTTAAAGGTACTCATGGTTACATGGAAATATAGTATACCTTAGAGGTATGTATAGTTGGATGTGCTAAGCACTTCCTGTAGGTGCTTTTCCATCTATGTTTGTGATAAATGTTGGTATATTCGGTGAGCCTTTTTGGATCGAGAGTTTTGTATTCTTGGGAGATGGAGTTATGGTTTTCTATGAGACAAATTATATGGTTTTCTTAGTGGATAACTTCTATGTGTGTCCAGTGGTAGTGGCATAGTAGAAGGTAGGTATGTCCATGAATGAGATGTGACTACTCTGCAAGTATCTCAATGATGTACATAGTAAATTCTATTTCTTGATGGTTTATGATCGAGTGGTATATTAATGTTGATGGGCTTTAGAGTCCATGTTTCTAAGGTATGTCTGTAAGTGTTTGGCAGTCTAGCAAATTTTTCGTCAAGTGGGAGATTGTTGGAAAAGTGCCTCGAATTCACTTGATGTTGTGCTAGTTTCTATTCAGACTAATCAAAGTAACCTATGTTGATGAAATCTACTAGCGCTATCGAGGATCGGGGTAACATGGTTGGTTGCTACACTAATACCCGATGCGTTCACCTTCGTTGGTATCGGGGATCGGGGTAGCTAGTTTGGTTGTCTTGCTGGTGACCCACTGGAGTCTCCTTCGGCGATCGGGGTATCATTGAAGATCGGGAGAACCTGTTGGGTGCTACACCGATGGACTGATAGATCCGTCTTCTTGGTCATCAGAGATTGGGGTAACTTGGAAGTGGTCTTGCTAATGGTTGATGCTTTGCCAATGAAGTCACCTTTCGGTGTCATCCGAAATTGGAGTAGCTTTTACTGATGGAGCCGCCTTGTTCTGTCGATGCGTGTCCACATAGGTCAAAGGTCAAAATGGATTCTTGCAGACAGTTAGGATATTCATGTTTAGGTATATGAATACTAACTAACGCATCCTTAGGATGAATGTGGGATAATGGACGAGTCATGAAAACAATACGGTCGATAGTTAGACTTCCTAGCTATTGGAGCGACTAATTGTTGTGTGAACTGCATTCGACAGATGTAATACATGTAGCTAGAGGAAACTGAAGCTCAATGTTGGTTAGGTGGATGGATGTTACATGGTGTTGGGTTTCTGAATGACAGACCGTTGGACTCCATAATGGTTATTCTTAACCGATACGTTGTAATCGATGGCTAATATATATGTTGGTAGAGATGTAACCCATAGAAGGAAAGAGGTTACTGTGTGATGTATGGTGTGGAGTCCTATATGTTGGAAGCCTGAGTGTTCTGCATAGGTGATGACTATGATTTGAACATAGATTTTGAGAGAAAATGCTTGTGAATAGGATCTATAAATTTATTGTAACCTTCTGTTAAGTGTGAATAAAGTGATCTCTCTTTGGTGGTGGGTTTTTACCTATAAGGGTTTTCCCATGTAAATCTGGTGTTAACTGTCTATTGTGTTTTCTGTGTGATTAATTTTTCATTTTTCTATGTATATCTTAATGTTCAGCAAATGAATTTAAAGACATACTTGCTTGATTCCCCTTAGAATTTGTGTTAGGAGAGCGTTTTTCGCACTATGCTTCCCTTACAATTTATTCAACAAAGTATCATAATCCTTTGACTTCCACATCTTACATTGTCTAAATTGAAGGTTCATAATTTTATTATAAATATTTTAATAATTTGTTCAGTATTAATACTCTAAAGCAATATAAATTTAGGAATATTTAAATATTGGACAAAAAGAGTCAAGTAGGAAAAATCAAATAATATAATTATATCATTTTATCAAATGGTTTCCTCTTCATGAGGTAGATTTAAGGTTACTATTTTTTTCATGTCTATTAGATGAAATAGATTTACATTATAACTTATTTAATGATTACTAAGTATATAAGATATTTTGAATTCATCTACATAGTGTTGTTTGATGAATAATATTTTAATATTATCATTTATAAAACAATATTATAAATATTCATATTAATGGTGGTTAGCTATATAAATCACACCCCTATAATCCATATAAGACTAAAGATAAAAACATAAAACATATCAACAAAGTCAAAACGTTGATGACAGAAAAACACTTACACAATCGAATCCAGAAAAAAATCAAGAAAATACAAAATTATCGATTGTAATATACATCACTTTTACATCTAAAATAAAATGTAATTTGTTCACTAAAGTAAAATTATTATTATTAACAAAATATAGTTTATTAAAACGCTAAACTCTTAACTACAACTATCTTCCCTAATCCAAAAAATCCAAAAAATAAAACCTTGCACATTCATCTGATCCTCTCCCTTAGTCAAACTACATTTTTGTTTAAAATTTTCTATGCAAGGAATGTTCCCACCACTTCGCTCCACTCGCATTCATGTTTAACCAAGTTGGGATACCCATCCATATTTTAGTCCCCTCCCAAAGTAATTTTAATTTAGAACTTAATACGAAATTTGAGTTTGAATATATTTTAATTTCAGTAGTTTAGAATATTTTGTATATATTAAAATATATATTTTCAAATCATTAATCAAATTTTATTTGAAGTATAATTTCTATTTTGATTTTTTTTTTCAATTTATGTTTCATAATATAAATCAATTTATGAATTAGATTGTATAGTTTAACTTAGTTTACATTATTCATTTATGAGACAATCTTTAAAAAAATTAAAAATTATTTCTTACATTATATTTTTAAGTTGAATGATTAAGGTCATGTATATATAAATACTTTAGTCCCTAAAAATAATCAAATAGAAGCACAACATCAGAACATCACTTTACTAATGATTATTTTAATGCTATATTTTTACATGGGATAAGAAAATTTACATGTTGCAAAATGATTTTAAAATTTTGCATCATCTTCTTAATGTTTGATACACTACTAATACAAAACTGAAGACTAATTTTTCATCTCAAAAGATATATTTGATGAATAACTTTTTTTCTCAAATATATTAAAAAGGTTAAGAGTTACAAATCTTTGAAGATCATATTAATAACAAACCAAACCATGCAGAATAGACTAGACCAAATGAAATAGTCATATTCATGATTAAGTCACATGATGCAACTTTATCCATTTTAATGTACCTAAATAATTTTTCTATAATGTGTAAAGGAAGAAAAAATATGATATAGCTAAGTTGTACTAGCCAAATGACTTTCACTCCATCCACATTAGGATTAAAACTATTTAAGTTATTGCTTAACAAAATAAATCTTCAATAATGAAATAATTATGATTAACTAGAAGAAAGGAGCTAATAATTTAAAGTTTAGTAGACATAAAAAAAATAAAAAAATAAAAAATAAGTTATAGATAAAAAGAGGTTGAAGTAAGGGAATTAGAACTAGATGGATTAATCCACCACCAAAGATACTAGTATGTCTTGATGGAGTTGGGGTGAAGGTGAGATCAAATTAGATTTATGAATATACTATTTCTTGATGCAAAAATAATTCTTATGTAAAAATTGATCTAATAAAAAATGAATCTAAAATAGATACAATAAATAAATACATATGATGTTCACCATTACATTCTACCTTATATATAAATTAAAATAAATATTTAACATAAAAATAAATAAAATAATTTACACACATACAAAATACAAAGAAAAATATTGCCAATATTTTCTCTAGGATATTGTAACTCGAACATGATTTTTATCTGTATTCCCCACACTTTTGTTTTACGTTGTTCAATGCACATAATTTACCATTACGGTGGTTTGCGTCTTAGTCTTTATTCCCAATTTTCCAATACTTCACTCATCTCCACATGTGCATCTGAAATCATCTTGGTTGTCTTATTTCATTCATCATCCAACCATTCAACATTCTATTTGGAAAATCTTAAGATCTAAAATGCTAGGGTTTTATCGCAAGGGTGAAATAATTCTCTTGTGAATTGCATCCATTCATCATAATATGAAAGAATTTTAGAGATTTTCTAAACAAAGATGACATTTGAGAGAATATTTATTCACCATAATAATTTTTGCTTTTTACTTATATTTTATAATTTTTTAACACTTAATCTCAAAAAAAAATAGAAAGTAGCATAATCTATTTGTCATTGGATAATTTTGTGTTCCACCTCACACAATTTTTTATTAGTTTCAAGTTTTCTTTAACTACATTTTCTTTTGTGCTTTAATATTTAGCTATAGTCAATACTTTTATCTTCTCTCTATTTTCTTTGGTAAGAGTTTAATCACTAGGCATTCAATAAAGACTAGCGACTAGAAAGTGTATTATTAGGAAATACAATAGCAATTATCATTTAATATAGACATAGAAATTTGAATTTATTTTAATTTTTATGTTCACACGATCATGTTTTTTTTTGGGGAGTTGGTATGATTTATGCGATTGATGGTATTGTAAGAATCTTTCTTGAATATTTCTTATTTTCAATTATAATAGATATGGCTATTTGGAAACCTTAATATTGTAAATTTATGTTGTTACATTTTATTAATATAAATTTTCTCACCCCAAAATAAAATGAATCTTTACCATTTTCTAACCAATTTAAACAAAAGTATTCAATACATCAAATATTCTAATTGCATGTAAATGGAATGTCTTCTTTTGTAAATTGGGAATAGGAATTGGGAGAAACATAGGGGCAATGGGGGCATAGAGGGTTCACCTCTTTCTTCACAAAATTATTTGGTGCCCATTCTAACCCAGTAGACCAAGAGGAGCTCATGTCCCCAGAATCCTCTTCGACAATGATAGTTTCGTGGGCTGAAGTTTTGCCCATACGGGGGCTTACCAAGGTCTTAGATTCAACGTTTGTAGAGGGATTAACCCTAATAGGTGCATTTTCTAGTTTATTAGAAACAACAACAGCAACAAGTTGATTGACATAAAGCTCAACACACTAATCCTAACCTGAATTGAAAGCAGGGGGATTGGCATTAGGGCCATTGGAAAGCATTAAATCCTCATGGAACTTGTAGGGACATAGGATTAACCCCTAATGTAGGGGAAGGGAGCCCTTAGACTTGGGAACCTTGACAAATTGAGAATGAAAAGCTAAAAATGAAAAGGGAAAATTCAATGTTACCTTGTGCCAAATGTGGTTGAGCATTAGGAACAATTGGGAGAAACCTTTTGATGTAACCATTGAGACTGATTAATTTTATTAATAGCACCATCGCTTCTTTCCAAACACTAGGTATATAATCTATATTGTGAAGCCACTTTAGTGGCGAATCACTCTCTCTCTCATGGGCCTATAAACCTTTTAAAATCTTCTTTATAGTTCCCTTTTGGTCTCTTTTTGAAGATCTCCATCGACAACCCCATCACCACAATAATAGTCTCCATTGACATAGTGAATTTCACCTTCCCCACTTTAATAGCACCATGTTTCCATGACTAAGAAAATTTATCTGAGACTGTTGGGTTGAAGCCCTTCATACTCGCCACGTAATTTGCTAACTCTCCTTCAACAAATTTTTCCCAAAGGGATGCACTGTCCTTCCACTTATCATAGGAGTCTGGCTTAGTTTGAATCAAAGCTCCCCCCATGTTAGAAGCAGAAAACCCAAAGCTAGAGGTTAAGGGAAAATCACAAAAACCATAATGGAAATAACCTTTCTGAGAGGTAGTAATGAAAAAGTAACTTTTCTTTCCATTAATAGAATTTGTCCACCTCGAAAAATGATAGAATTATATCATCTAGAGGAAATCAAATAAAAATGTGTGGTTTTTTTTCATTCTTGAGTTGGTATGATTTATGGGGTTGGTGGTATTGTAAGAATCTTTCTTAAATATTTCTTATTTGAATTTAAAAATAAATATGGCTATTTGGAAACCTCAATATTATAATTTAATCTAATTACATTTCATTAATATAAATTTTCACACCCCAAAATAAATTAAAACCTTACCATTTTATATTCAAATTAAAATCTTTATACAAAAGTGTTCAATACATCAAATATTTTGATAATTTGTAAATGAAACTTTTCTTCTTCTATTGAAGATTTTTATTTTGAAACAATCAAACAAGAGTTTTCATGTGAATCGATGTCTATCCATAGAACTACTTTTAATAGTTTAAAACAAATATTTGGTATCACATCTAGCCATGTAGTGTATTAATAGATAGAATATTAACATTTTTACATAGATATAAAGTAGAATAATAGTGATGAGCTACTCTAAATCCATTATGTAGCAAACAATATATTTATGTGAATAGAATAAATTTTTAATTTTTGTAATTTAAAGATTTTTATTTTTTTAATATATAAATACACATAATATGTTGAAAATGTTATGTAAACCATTTTTAAAGCTTGTTAAGTGAAGGTCAAGTGCACTTTATGCAAAACTTAAGTAGGCCAATTTAATGGTTTTTATAAAATAATCAAAGATAGTAAACAATATAATATGTGTAATTTTCACTACTTATAAAGGAGGCTAATTTAATGGTTTTTATAAAGATGTTCATGTGATAGTGAATTCATATTTATATTCCTTTAATACTAAAATGTAAAATAAAAAATAAGATCTCTCAAAGATTACTGTGATCTGATGAATGAATGTTTATTCTTTTATTTAACACCTTACCATAACAAAATTATTGTTACCATAATGACAACCTCTGCAACTAGGGGAAAGGACCCAGTAGTTGAGCATGTACCAATTGTTGTGAGGGTTGTTGATACCTTTTGTTCCAAAAATTGAACAAATAACACCTATTGTTTGAAACAAAAAATATCATTTTTGTTAGGAAATGTACAAACAGTTGTTAGGAAATGTACCAATAGTTGTTAAGAAATGTACTTTTATTGTAAAAAGTAACCAATCAGGTGATTCCATGTCAGCTGCACAACTATTGGGCTCTCTTTTGCACGCCTATTGGTCTCACTTTTTGGGGGGGCTATTTTGAACACCTTGGAAAGAATCATGCTGATGTGGCATCATATTTGATGATGTGGCCCTAAAACCTTAGTTATAAGCAGGAGACTTGCCAAGTAAGCTGCTGTAAAAAAATCGAAGTGATTTGAAATTTCCAAGTAGGATTTTGAGAAGCGTGAAGTTAAGGGGCACAACTACTGGATCCCTTCCCCTAATTCAACAAATACCAACTTCTTCTTAACGTTTTTACACCGAAGGCGTTCCCTTATATGAGATGGATGATATGTTTTGAAGAATCAACAATTTAAAATGCTTCTTTCACCTTGCAAGACCATTCAGATCATCTCCTCCATTCATTTTGGCATTAATTCCAACATCCATGTTCATGGTATTAATTCCCTGTGATAGCACCCTGGTATACATTCCCTCTGACAATACCTCTCGTGTCCATGAGACAACTTACGGTGGCTTGACCTTTGACAGCACCCCCTACCTTCATAGCCTTCGAGGATTTAAAAAGTTTAGCCGGTACATTTTACATTAATAATTAATAACTGCTATCGGTTCAGGATCATGTTGTAACTTTAGATTTGAGATATTTAGAATGATATAGATTTGCTCACAAATTTGGAGAAAATTCGTTGAGACTGTGTTGAAAGTACACACGGTCCTCTGAAAAAATCTGTGTGCTGAAACGAGTTTTTCCGTCTCTATAAATGAAGTCCAAACCTACAATTACAGATATGCACCTGCAACCTACACATAGAAAATAAGGGAAGAAGGGTTGTGGATAGGGATTTGCCTCAGTCAAATCCCGGTTGAGGAATCAACCTTGAAAGAAAGTAATTGCAAATGTTTAAATGTAAATACAGGAATTGTATACCTTGTAGATCTGCAATTTGATGATGATGATTGCTTTGCTTCTTGAATGTAATCACCAATGTTATATGAAATGGCATGTAACATGACAAAACACTAACACACACACATGCTTGCAAATTAATGTTGTAATGTTGCTTCAATCGAAGAATGAAGAAGACACATGATAAATAGAACTTGATAGATGCTCGAGGACTTGAATGCTTGATGATAATAATGAAGACCTTTTGCTTATTGTATGTTGTTCTCCTATATCAAATGAGGGAATTGAATCTCCTTTTATACATTCCTTAGGGAATTATTTTTCATCTCACTGAAGGCCGACATTAGGGAGATTAAATCTCAAAGTGCAAACTCAGTCCAAAGGTCAGATGGACCTATCTTAGGGCCATCCAAAGAAGGGGGATAGGGGCACCATGCCCCTATCTTGCCCTATTTTGAGGCCTAGAAAGGGTCTCAAGGTGACATAAGGGATAAAATGAGAGAAGTTCAGAATGAAGGTGCAGAGAGGGGTCTTGATCAAGAAGGGAGATGCAGTCACATAGGTGAGGGCTTAAAATGTGGTCAAAATTGCAAGGGTTACAATTTTATGATGCTACACTTTTGAAAATTCTATAGATAAATGTTTGTCAACATCAACATATTCATATTCACTATCACAAGCATTAGGAGTTATATTGCCAACATGAATAAAATTTTCTACTATTTCCTAAAAAGAGGATCTCTAACATGAATAGAAGTAAAACCATCACATGTTTTCTACAAATTATGATTTAGAGATTTAGGTTCAACATCTCGCTTAGGAGAAAAGGGAATGACATCAACTATTGGATTTTTGGGAGATTGAATAGTTTGAGGAACAACTTCACGAGCTCGAGAATGATATTTTTCATCGGCGTTCTCTCACACAATGATTCTGTTGTGTCTTAGCGGAACGCTGAGAAGATGGAGGAATATTTGTTGAAGGAGGAATATTCTCATCTTTGGAGAGGCGGGTCTCTTCTTTCTATAAGATAAAGTTGGTGGAACTACATAATATAAAAGAGGAGTATTTTGTGTAGGAAGGAGACCAGGTCCATCTGAGGAGGAGGTACATGTATAACCTTAGGAGGAACATTATTTTTCTTCTTAGGAGAAGGCATAGTTTCATCCATAGGAATAAGTTGGGAATCTTCCTTATGAGGAAGATTAGTTCTATTTGTCAAGAGAAGAACCTCATCTTCAAGAATGATGGGAATATATGGTTTTGGAGTGCGACGTTGACTTGAGGATAAGATCATATCTTTCTTCCATTTTTGATAAGATTGAAAGAGAACATCGCTTCTTGGTGGAACAGATTGGAATTTTTGACACCAAAAGTAATCAATAGGAACACCTAGGCTTCTTTCAGTTGGTCGAAATAAGCTACGATAAATAGTTATGATTTCTCCATTATGGGGAAATTTCAAACACTTATGGATTGGGGGAGCAATATCCTTCATGGAAGATAGCCAAGGGTAGCCTAGCTTCACATAGAATTGTTCAGATGAAGGAATGATAACAAAGTTGACATATATAGGTTTAGTGTTAACCTCAATGGAAGTGTGATAGAACGAATAGTAGGATAAGAAAAAACATCAAATAATTTAACGACCACATTAGTATCATCATAGATTGGTTTATGCAAATGCAAAGTATAAAGATCAGAGGGAGAGAAAGAGGTATGTTCAATCTCAATCACGTTAGAGGTATGAGAGGGTAAAGGATCAATGAAAACCTTAAGATTTTAATAGGAGGAGATACTGATTTGTTTCCCTTATCATTCACACCTACCACATATATAGTATTACTATAAATCAGGTCTTGATTCTTACTTTTTAATGAAAAACATTTCTCAGTATCATGACCAGGTTGATGATGAAATTGATAAAAATAATTATTATCAGAGTAAGGTGAGGCTTCCTTAGAAGGGTCAACTATTATTATTAAAGGTAGTTTGATAATATTTCTTTGTAACAACTGAGACATGATGTTATGCAAAGATTCATTCAAAGGAGTAAATTGTCTTTCTCTTTTGAAAAATTTAGAAATAGGAGGCACACATGTTGTAGCATTCATATTGTTGTTGTTGATGGTATCATTGAATTTGATGAAGCCTTTGTTTGGTTTGAACTTCACAAATGGTTGTTGAGCACTCTCAAACGTATCACTCAGAGCCATATGATTATATTTCTCTAATTGACTCATAGTCAGTTGATAATTGTGAAGTGTTGCACACAACTGCAAGAAGTAAATTCAGAAAGGAGAAGTTTTTCTCTAATGTCTTTTTGTAAATAAGAAATTAAAATTCTTTGAATATCATTATCAGGCATTGGAAAAGAAATTTGAGAACACAAATTCTTACATCTACCAATAAAATCAGTCACTTTTTCTTTAACACCTTGTTTACGATGCATTAAATCAGTCAAAGTGATTTTAGGACCTATGTTTCTTTGAAATTGTTGAATAAAAGCATTTGCTAATTGTTGAAAAGAAGTAATAGAATAGGAAGGCAAAGAGTAATACCATTGTAAAGCTTTGTCTCTTAATGCTCCAATAAATAATTTGGGAAGCAATCTTTGATCATAAGCAAAGTTAGTACACAAATTTTGGAAGGTCTTGACATATGTTAAAGGATCATCTTTTCCATTATAGAGTTCCAATTGAGGGACTTCAACATGTTTAGGAGGGACAACTTTAACAATATCAAGAGAAAGTTGGCTTGCAGCATCAAATGTGGGGACACTAAACTTGGATTGACTCATAGAAGCAATTTGTTGTTGCAATAATGACATAGTTTGAGCAAGGTAATTAATGGTTGCTTCAATTGAACAATTTATGTTAGACATGTTTGACTGAGAAGGTGGTGCGATGTTGTTAAAATAAGGGATTTATTGAGAATAAGGTGGAGGAACACTATGGTAATTAGGCATAGGTGATGATTGAGTAGGAAATGGGACACTAAAAGGAGGGATAGAATGATTAGATGAATTCCCTCCTTGTCTCATATTAATTGGTTGAGAGACAATAGGAATACTTATTGAAGGCATAGATAAAGATAGAGGATTAATTAAAGAAGAAGGATTGCCCCCATGACTAATGGTTGTAGGTATGACATTTTGAGTTGAAGTATTTGTGATGTTTGAAGTGAAAGTTGGAATGTTAGTCATTTAAGTGGTCAAAGGAATAAAATGATTGATTTGTCTAGAAGGTTGTGAATAACCTAAGTTCCTAGCACAACTCTTTATAGGCATGACATTAGAATCAACAATGTGAGCAATGCCACACAATATATAAATTCTATTTTAACACTTTGAATCAGGTGTTTTAGACCTTCAATTAATGGAAGAGCTTCACTATTAGGATATTATTGGGACATCCATTGTTGAAAGCTGTCGAATTGATTGTCCAAGTTTGAAAGTTGATCTATGGAGACTCTAGGCAAAGCTTCTTCATCATCATTGGAATCATCAATTGGGTAAATAGGGATGTTATTAGGATGGGAAGAGTTAGAATTATCCTCATTGAAAAAGTCACCAAAATTAGGCTCCATCGCTTAGAGAATTAAACCTTGGGAAGCCTTAATTCTAATCCTTCATCTAATGGGGACAATATAGGTAGGACTAATAGTTGTAAAAATCATGCACTAGAGGGAAATTTTGAATTTTGAATTTTGGGAACAAAGTTTGCAAAATTCAAGAAAAATGATGATAATACAATTTAAACTTTGTGGGAAGGAGAAATGACACAATTTCTAAGATAATTTATGTTGAATTGAAAAGAAATTTAAAATTTAAAATTAGGGCCAATGGGATACCACTTAATTTTAAAATTAAAATTGACAAAATTAGGATTTTTAAAATCAGGGCAGATTATAATTAACAACATAACTTTAAATGTTTCCTTGACAGTTGTAAAAGTTTCCCAAAATTTCTCAATTGCTTAATTTTTGAGATTTAAGCAATTAAATACAGTCATAAAAGTCTCCCAAAATTTCGAGAAAAAAGTCAAGGACTAGGTTGAAAGTGCACCTAGTCTGTCCAAATTTTTTGGAAATTTTCAAGGATGAAAGCTACGATGAATTTAGAGCTAACCCCAAAAAATAGGTTGATTTTATAAAGTTTAGATAGGCGAAATTAAGGTTTGAATGTCAAAATAGGACCCTATTAGGGTTTTGAAAAAGATAAGAAATTGAATTGCAAATTTAAAAAAGGTCGAACCTAATGGATAGGGCCACCTTGAATAATATTTAGAAAACTAAAATTGGTTGAAATTGATTGAAATTTACACAAAATCCAAATAAATTTGAAAATTAGTGTTTTACGACTTGACCATTAAATTTTAAAATTTTGAATTTTGGAAAAGGGAGGGAAATTGAAAATTTGAATTTTAGGCAAGACGACAAATCTAAAAATAGTTGCAAATCTAAGAGTTAAATGTAAATCCAATTTTTGCACAAGTTCATGTTGATTTTTTAAAATTAGGGTTTTGACAAGTAACCAGTTAATTTTGTAAATTTGATTTCTAAATTGAACAAGACAATGAAGAAATTAAATTTTAAAAGCAATGCAATTTTCAGATCTAAAATAATAGATAGCGATTTTTCCAAAACACAAGTTCAATTTTAATTTTAATAACTAGGGTTTGATTGAATTAACCACTAAGTTGTGTAAATTGCAAGAAAATTAAACTTGTATGTGAAAAATATGCAATAATTTTGAATATCAAGCATGTAAGATGTCAGGTTCACCAAAATGTAATGTGTTGGAAAAGGTTGTGAGAGGAGATCGAGTGGAAAGGTTTACCCTCCTCAAGAAAGGAGTGAAAGTTAGCAAAGGATTCTCTTCAACTTCTCACACATATTATATTTGCAATAGGGGGTTGAATTCACTAGATACAATCTCAATGGAAAGAGGTTCAATGTTAAGTGAATTGACAATGAATTTGGAAAGTAAAGTAACACTCTTTTAAAATAAACAAGTTGAGTTAAGTGAATTGAGACTAAGTATGAAGATGACAAAGAAATGATTAATCTTGAGATAGAGATGCCTAATGAAGCTGTGCACCTAGAATTGGTAGTAAAATGTTGAGACGAAGCTCCCTTGCAAATTTGAGTGAAAGTTGCCAGGACCGGGGTTGGAAGTGTACATGGTCCTCCAAAACATCCGTGCACCGAAAAGGGTTTTTCCATCTCTGAAAATGAAGCCTAAACCTACAATTACAGCTACGCACCTGCAATGTACAAACAAAAAAGAGAGGAAATGTTGTTGGGATTGGGGGGTTTTCCTTCAGGTCAAACCTTGATTTGGAATTAACCAAATGATAAAATATACTTGCAAGTAAATAAAAGGAAATGTCCGAAGTAGAATTAACCTCGAGAGAGGATGCAATGGAAATGTAGATAGAGTTGTTTGAAAGGATATATGAAATTGAATGTTTTGAATATTGATAGGGGTCTCCTTTTCAATGGTTGACTCCTTGACTTGAATGCAACACCTAGCCTTGAAAGGAGACTTGAGATGGTCAATGGATGCTTGAATGCTTGAATTATTGAAAGATTAAATGCTTGCACTTGATTGAACTTATTTGAACTTATTGAACCTATGTGAGTAGGAGGGGAAATGATCCTTATATACTTGCCAATTAGGGGTATTTGACTAATTTTCTATTTTAGGCCGACATAGGAAAACTTTTTCTTGCTCATGATTGACAAGCCCAATGCACAATTTGAATAAAGGGAGCCCAAAATAGGGAAGGGGCAGGGGCGCCACACCCCTTTCCTAGGAGGATAGGGGCATCATGCCCCTTTCCTAGGAGGATAGGGGCATCATGCCCCTTTCCTAGGAGGATAGGGGCATCATGCCCCTTTCCTAGGGGAGGACAGGGGCGCCACGCATCTGTCCTCCCCTAATTCAAGACAAGAAGTGAGAGTAGGTAGTGCAGGGTGCAAACAAATGCAATTTTCAAGTGGTATGAGCATGTCTCAGGTCTCCAATCGGGCTTAGGGATTCGTCTACCAGTGTGAAGACCCAAATGCAATCAAAAATTGCAAGGTCACAATTTTATGATGCTACAAATACATTATATTTCAATTTTATTAAAAAAGTATGAAAAGTAATATTCATTAATCATGACAAAAATTATACACAAATTTGTGTTCAAATGACTATGTCATGTTGCATTCTCAACTCGAATCATAATTTCCAATACATATTTTCAAATTAGAGTTCAAGAACTATGATAGATGTATAATATTTTAAGACATATTTTGTATGCAATAACTAACCATAAGAATGACTATACTTACCATAATAATTTACATAACATGTTTTCACATTAAAGTTCACTAATCATTGTATATTGTATATTATTTTTAAATTGAATTTTAGTCCAATAACATCAAATTTTCAAATATTGTAGATATCGTGGATGAAAAAATAACAAAATGCATTTGGGATAAGCTACTGGAACAATTGTTGTTAGTGATTATGTCAAAATTATCTACAAGGAAGTTATCAAGAATGAAATTGGTCTGAAAGAGATGCAAAGAGTTACTTTCTTTACCTGATCCTCTTCAACACATATTTCCTTATAATTCTTCTCCTAGCTTTAATTTCCTACTTCACTTTTTTCCTTTTGGGTCTAAAGAGATACAATCATGGATTATTGAAGGCAATGGAAATTTCTATATGTTACCTTGAACAAAGTTTCCAAGTTATTGTAAGTGCATTGAAGTGGTTTCCAATTATATTTGTTGTTGTTCAAAATGGAGAAAAGATAGTGATTGTTATTTCTATATATATAATAAATCTAATGCAAGTACTCCAACTTGGATAGAACTTTTAAATATAAGACAAATCACAACCACTTTATGTATTGATTTTGTGGCAACGGGTTTTTCTTCTTCCAACAATTAGGTTATAATATTGCTAGGACAATACTACAAGAGAATGAATGGTCTATGTTATATTGATATTTATGAGTCAAAATTTGGTTCATGGACTCAACCATTTGTTGAAAATTGTCACTGTCCTTTTGAAAGAGGTTTTTGTCATAAAGACAAATTTTATTGGATGAGAAATCATACAAACAATGGTGAGGTCATTGGATATGATTATGCTACATTAACTTGGATGATAATTCCATCTGCAATGGATCCTACAACAAAGTACTTGCCAGTAACAAGATTCAACTTGGAAGAAGTACAAAGGAAAGGTTATGAAAACTATTACGATGTTATGATTCATTGGAATAATTTTACAACATCTTGGGATGGATGTGACAATTTTGTGCTATTGGTTGATAAAGAATATCATGGAATATGGTGGTTAGATGAAGATGATAAAGAAGGTCAGCAAATAAATATATGGTCTTCTCTACACATCGATTTACCCAAAACAATTCTCAAAATAGCAGTCCAAAACAATGGAAGCATATTAATTGGAGAAATAGCAACTTCTTACTAAAACAAACAAGAATGGTAATTATATAACACTATTTACCATTCCAATGGATTGTATGACTGTATGGTGGCCACAATAATTAATATTTTTTAAAATTTTATTTCTCTTTACATTGTCAATATTGATTATAAATATAAAATATATAATTCAAATAAAATCTAAAACATTCTACTTCGAATTAATATTAATTAATTATATAACTTTTTTGATATGACATCAAAGTTCATAATAAAAAAAAAATATTATTTTCATTCAATATTATGAAACCAATAAAAATTAAATAATAAATTAATATAAATCATACAGATAATATATAATGTACATATACATACATATTCATCTTTTCATATTCAAACTCTTCTTCATATCAATCTCTTGTTCCTACTAGCATATATATCTTGTATAATCTATATATAGGTCTAAATATATAATCTATAGATTAAATGCCAAGATATATCTTAGCATACTTTATATAGATTATATAAGATATATATGCTAGTAGATAATTAGAATATTAGCAAAAAAGATTATAATTAGAAACTAATTACATAAATCATATTGATCACATTCTTAATAGGAATTATGAAGAAACTAAGTTCAATCATGATGAGTCAATTATAGAAGACCTCTCCATTTATCAAAGGACACAAAAATAATAAGAATTTGAAATGACTTAGGTTGATCATTATAAACTTAAGTAAGATAATCCTTAAAATAATTTATCATTGAATATAAGTAGGATTATTGAAACAAATTTTATTAACATAAAAATAAACTCATACTAATATAAAATGAGATGACCATGTGAAATTTAACTCATACTAATATAAAATGAGATGACCATGTGAAATTTATATATAAAATAAGATAACAAGATGTGAATTTTACATATATTCTAATATCTCCTTGAAGTTCAATTCTAAGAAGCTCTAATATCTCCTTGAAGTTCAATTCTAAGAAGCTAAAATGATAATAGTACTCCTTCAATGTGAAAAATCTAAGTACACAAGCATTTGAAGATAAACACCTTTTGATTAATCAACAAAACATCATAATCCTTTGACCTACACATATAACATGGTCTAAGATTGAAGACTCATTATCTTATTATAAAATTATTCTAAATTATTCATTCTCAATGCTCTAAACCAATATTAATTATAAGAATATTTAAAAATTAGAAAAGAGAAATTAATTATTAAAGATTACATAATACATTTCTATCACATTATCAAATGATTGTTTCATCATGAAGTATATTTACAATTGCTATTTTTTCTTGTCCATGAGATAAATGAATTTACATAATAATATATTTAATGTTTAACTTACATAATAAGATATTCTAAGTTCAAATTCCATAATATTTTTTAATTAGTAAAATTTAACATTATAATTTATAACATAAGACGGTGAGATTTGTTCTTTTATCTTCTATTTCCTAGTGCTACTCCCACCACTTCACTCTACTCGCATTCATCTTTACATGCCCATGAATTTCAATCTCCTCTAAAACTAATTTTTATTTTCAAACTTAGAGAATTTGAGTTTGAATATACTTTTATTTCAATGTATAGTATAGTTTAAAATATTTTGTTTATAAAAAATATACATTTTAAAATTATTAATCAAATTTTATTTGAAATCCAATATTTATTTGTAATTTTTTTTTTCAATTTAAGTTGTGTAATATAAATAATTTATGAATTAAATTGAATACATAACTTAGTTTATATTATTCAATTATGAGACAATCTTTCAAAAATCTAAAAATTATTTCTCTCTTTATTTTCTAAGTTGAATGATTAAGGTTATGTATATATAAATATTTTTAGTGTATAGGCACAACATCGAAAGATCACTTTACTCACTATTATTTTAAAGCTATGTTACATGGCATAAGAGAATTAACATCCAAAATTATTTTTAAAATTTTGCATCATCTTCTCAAAGTTTGATACAACATTAAAACAAAGCTAAGCACTTATATTCTCATCTCAAAAGAACTCTAAATTTTTTTATGAACAATTTTTTTCCTCAAATATATTAAAAATTTTAAGAATGACAAATCTTTGAAGATCATATTAATAACAAAGAAAACCATGCAAAATAGACTAAGCCAAATGAAATAACCATTTTCATGATTAAGTCACATGGTGCAACTCTATCCATAATAATGTCTCTAAATAACTTTAAATAATTTTGCTATAATATATGAAGGAAGAAAAACTATGATTTAACTAAGTTTAATTAACCAAAAGACTTTCACTCCATTCACATTCGGATTCCAAATAAATTTCAAATCCTGACAGAATTTTAATTAATGACAACAAAAGAGGAGCTAATAATTTATTATTTAATAGACATTAAAAGAAAAATCTAAAATGTTAGCGTTTTATTGCAAGGGGTGAGCTGACTCTCTTTGAAATTGAATCTATTCATCATAATATGAAAGCATTTCAGAGATTTTCTACAAAAAAATGGTATTTGAGAGAATTTTCCTTCATCGTAATGATTGGTATAGCGATGCTCATTGTAGCTAGAACTAGCATTGCAATTGCTGGAGATTTTTTGTTTTTCACTTGTATTTTATAAATTTAGAACACTTAATTTCTAAGGAGAATAGAAAGTAGCATAATCTATTTGTAATTGGATAATTTTGTGTTTTTGCTGCAACTTATTAGGTCTAACTTTTCTTTAACTACTGATATGATGTTAGAATCTATGGCTCTTGCACGTGTATGATTAACTATTACAACGATTAAATTGAAGGTCTTAAAAACATAATTGAAACTCTTAAATGATCATAACAATAATAAAGCAATAAATTAACAGAGAGAGAAAGAAGAGAGAAGACAAGAAAATGAGTTGATAACAGAGTTCACCAATATGGCTACGTCTCCGAGCCCCTCTCCAACAGAGTGACCGATCCTTGATTATTCTCTGACAACAGTTACAAGGTCTTCAACTTCAACAAGTTACAAGTCTTCTGATTATAATGAGTACAAAGTCCTTCTCCTTAAAATTCAATAGCAAGACATTACCCTTCCAACTTGCTTAGAGATGAACACTCAAACTCCTAAGCTACCCCCTTTTATACACAATTTTGCCAAATTTGGCTTAAAACCATATGATTTTTGAAAATTTACCCTATCCCCCAAAAACTCAAAAAATTCTCCCATAAATAAAATAGATCTTTAAAAATATTCACCTCCTTTGGCTCATATTAATTTAAGACTTACATTACCAACTTAACCCAATTCTTTTAACAAACATGACCCCTATATTAGGCAGCCTCATATTGTCATTGGGGTTGTTTCATATGGCTTGAATTGGGCTTGATTCGGCTTTATTTGGCTTAATATTTAACCATATCTTAAAACCTTTAAATATAGATTAAACTATTTGCATCCCAAAAATCATGGTTGAGCTAGTGGTTTGGAGCCATGTGTAGGAGATAGGGGGTCAAGAATTCGAATCTTCTTGATCCTCTTTATGCAGTTTGCCACTTGTTAAATTTAGACTGCCTATAATTTAGGGTAGCAGAGATTCCATGGTGGAATGGTGGAGCACAAAACTTGTCTATTGGTGGTTCTTGGTTCGAACCCCATAAACACTATTTTGGTAACCGTCGCCGAAACTGTTGGAGTATTATCAATTTTTAATGGAGAACATATCCACCTAGATCAATCCTCCCCATTCGAGAGATTTTGGACCTCCGAAAGCTTGATTAATTGAAAATTAAATGAGGATGCATCCCTTTACGTCCTACTTTAAGGTACTTAATAGAACCTCTTTTTGAAGATCTAACATTTATGTCAAGAATGACATCTTTTGGCAGCTCGGACATATACTTAGGTGAAAGGTCATCAAGTAATGGGACCTAAACATTAACCTCTTCATCCAAAATCATTGGAGGCTTGTATAACTTAAGTTTTTCTACATTTACAACTGAGTAAATTTGCATATATGGAGGAAGATTAAAGCGAAAGGCATTGGTACCAATATTTTCCAAGATCTCAAAGGGACCATATATGATAGTCTTAAGCTTTTTACCTTCACCTTGCATTCTTTCCTTGTTGATATGTAACCAAATGTGATAGCCAACCTGAAAATGATGATCTATGTGATGCTTGTCATGTCGAGCCTTGTATTTGGCTTGGCTCTTCTCCAACTGAGCTTCTAAAGCCTTCTCCGCACCATGACATCCATCTTCAACATCATCTTTTCCAAAGGCAAAGTCCATCGGTGTTCTTGGCACATACCCGAAACACATCTCAAAAGGAGATCTTTTTGTAGAAGAGTGTGATGCATGATTGTAAGCATGTTGCACATAGTGTAGACTCTCATCCCATAGCTTGGGATGTTTGTTGCAGTACCCTCAAAGCAAGTGTACAACTGTTCTATTTACCACTTCTATTTGTCCATCAGTCTGAGGATGTAAAGTTGTACATTTCTTTAGCTTTGTGTCCATGAGAGCCCACAATGTGGACCAAAATTCTCCTAGGAATCGAGAATCTCGATCTGATACAATAGAAGTAGGGAGCCCAAAATGGACCCATACGTATTGGAAGTAAAAATGAGTTGTGAGTTCAGCTATGATTTGTTTCTTACAAGGCATTAAAATATACATTTTGTTGAATCTGTCAACTTCTACAAATAGATAGTCATGTCCCTTTTTAGATATGGGAAGTCCTCCAACAAAATCCATCGAAACACTTTCCCAAGGTCAAGACAGAACAGGAAGAGGTGTGTAAAACCCCAACTTCTTGTAACTTGGTTGACTTGTTGCATACACTAGACATCCTTTGATATATTTAGTTATAGTTTCCTGCATGTGAGGCAAATAACAATATTTCTGCAACTGAGTCATTGTTTTGCTAACACCAAAGTGTTCATCAATCAATGACGTGTGAGCTTCTCTAACTACTTGTGCTTGTTCACCTTTAGGAATGCATAACTTTCCAAAATGATACAACATTTTATATTTCACATAGTAGTTCTTTTCTTCTACTTGTTTTCCTGTAGTTAGAGCTATATAAATATCCTTAAAGTTTTCATCCATGACATATTGTTTCTGAAAACTTTCGTGAACCATGGAACTTCCCTGAAGGATAACCAAAGCATTCATGACAGGAGGCCTAGAAAGCATATCTGCTACCTTATTATGAACACCCTTCTTGTACCTAATTACTAAATGAAATTATTGAAGGTATACCATCCACCTAAAGTGCCTACTTTGCTGCAATTTTGATTGTGAATGCAGATATTGTAGTGGTTGGTTATCAGTGTGGATGATTGTTTCTTTTCCCATTAGATAGTGCTTCCCTTTTTTAACACTCTGAACTAATGCATCAAGTTCCTTATCATAAGTAGGATAGTTAGTTACTGCAGATGTGAAAGTTTTAGAGTGATAACATACTAGCTTACCTCCTTGCATTAGAACTTCTCCTATGGCAAACCAACTTGCATTGGTTTTAATCTTGAATGGTTTATGTAAATTAGGCAAAGTCAAAACAGGTGTGGTGCTCAACTTCTCCTTCAAAGTGTTGAAATCGTTCTATTGAGGTCCCCCCCACTGGAAATTTGTCTTTGTACTTGTCAATGCATGCAACGGAGATGATATATAGGAGAAGTTAGAAATAAAATTTCTCCAATACTGAACAACACCTAAGAAACTTCTGACTTCAGTTACTGCACTTGGCTTAGGCCATTTTACAATTACTTCGACCTTCGTAGGTTCAACATTCAACTGACCATTTCCTACGACATAGCCTAAGTACACTAGAGATGTCTTTGCAAACTCACATTTTGACACCTTTACATAGAGTTTTTCTTTTCTAAAAACATCAAAAACTTTCTTTACATGACTTACATGATCATCCCAAGACTTACTAAATACAAGGATATCATCTAGATAGACTATTACAAATTTGTCAATGAAAGGATGAAATACATCATTCATTACACGTATGAAAGTGGTTGGTGCATTGCATCCCAAAAGGCATTACCAACCATTCATATAGTCCTTGCTTAGTCTTGAATGCAATTTTCCAAATGTCATTTTCTACAATCCTAATCTGATGATAACCAGTTTGCAAATCCAGCTTAGTAAAATAAACAGCATGCTTTAGCTGATCAAGTAAATCATCAATACGAGGAATAGGAAAGATGTTCTTTATTGTGATCTTATTTAGGGCTCGATAGTCGATACACATCCTCCAATATCCATCCTTCTTCGGCACTAGGACAATTGGCAAGCCACATGCAGAAGTGCTTAGTCAAATTAATCCTTTCTCGACCAACTCTTGAACCTGTTTCTTGATCTCCTCATTCTATAGAATAGATAAGAGATACATGCCGATATTAGGAAGAGGTACGTCCTGCTGTAAATCTATCTCATGCTAGATCTCTCTCTTGGGGGGCAATCCCTTTGGTTCATGAAAAAGGTCATCATATGTAGATATAATTTTGACCAATTTGGCCTTATGTTTTGGTTTACACCCCTTAAATGCCTCAGATTTATCATCATCCTTGTCTTTTACAAGCATAAGTACAAAATGTTTACTCGCATTTACTAATCTTTTAATTTGACTAGCATTTACTAATGAAAGATTAGTTTTGACTTTATGTGATCTAACTATGTACTCTTTACCATCTTTGAACAAATGATACTTATTCTCTCTCCTATAAAAGATTTCTTGCCTATCAAAAAGATATGGACTTCCTAACACAAGCCCACGAATATCTAGAGGTACAACATCTACTTCTACTTCATCAATGAAATGAGCAATAATGGCAAAACGTAATTTGCACTCTTTTGTCACCTGCAATTGTGAATCATTACATACCCATCCAAGCAGATAGGGCTTAGGATGAGGAGTAGTAGTAAGATTCAATTTCTTTACAACCTCTTCATAAATTAAGTTGACTTGTGAACAAGTATCAAATAGAGTATCAATCTTAGTGTGTTTAGTTACCACATGAATGTGAAAAAGTTCATTCCTTTGTTTATCCATATTAGGAAGAGAATTTTATTTACTTGTACTTGCATTAGAAATAATTGCATCTGATGAGAAAGTTTTACCTTTCATTGTACCTTGGATCCTGGTAGCAACTATTTGAGTTTCATCTCCAAAATCAGATCCAAGATCTTGTTGGATCACCGCAGTAGTCTTCGTTGGACCTTTGTTACCTCCGTATCACTTCGGCCTTAGTTCCGGATGTAACTTCCAACACTTAGCATCTTCTTTCTCTTCTTTCTTACAATGAGAGAATGTAAGCTTAACATCCTCTTTCTTTACCATAGCTGTCTTCTTCCCTTTACCTTTATCCTTTGATTTTCCCTCTAGTCATTTCTTGGATGATTTCTTAGCAAAGTTTTCACTAAAATTGTTCTTACCCCTAGACTCAATATGATTCAACATGAGGATAGTGTGTCAGATGTAGGAATGTAAACCACCTATATACTTAAGTAAGGTATCTTGGGTATACAAAGGTACATTGAATGCTATTGCCCATTTTCTAAACTCATGGGTGTATTCTTGCATTGATTGGCCTTTTGCATGCCTAAAGGTTTGCCAAATCATAGTTAGTTGTTGCATGTGTCCTAAAGGATATAATTTCTCTTTTAGAGTGGCAACAAACTCCTTCCATGACATCCTAACTCTACCATGATGGGCAAGCTCCTCTTGGGTCCTAGTCACCCACCACGTGAGAGCAGTACCTCCTAAATAGAGAGTAGCCAACTGTATCCTAGAAGCATCTTCTAGTAGAACTTGTATCCTACAATAAACCTCTACTTGTTGTATCCAGTCATCAAGTTTTTCATCACTTAGTTCCCCAATATAATTATGCAATTCAAATTTTATATGAAGTTTGATTACAGGCTTATGTGTGCCCTTAAAAGGATTAACAGAAGAAGATGGCGAAGAAGGGGGAGAAGGAGAAGAATGGGGAGAAGGAGGATTTTCTAGTGGGGAATCACCACCTCCCAATATTTTTCCTTTATCCTTCAGTTTTGATGTGCCTCCTTTCTCCCATTTCTGTCATTCTTGTCTTTCCTAGAAAATAAATTCAACCATCAACTTCATATCAAGAAATTCCTTTTGTAAGGCTTCCCCATCAAAATTGGTTTGGCCTTCTTCAGTTGCCATCTATGAACGTGGGAAAATACTTCTTTTCCCGATCTTTGGGTTGTATTCTATGAGTGTGCCTTCACCTCGTTGGCTATTGGCTCTCTTTATCATTCAGCTCTGCAAACACTAGTCACAAAAAGCTCTGATACCACTTGATCTGATGTGATGATCTATGACTCTTGCACATGTATGATTAAATTGAAGGTCTTGAAAATGTAATTGAAATACTTAAATGATCACAACAATAATAAAGCAATAAATTAACAAAGAGAGAAGGAAGAGAGAAGACAAGAACATGAGTTGATAATGGAGTTCACCAATATGGATACATCTCTGGGCCCCTCTCCAATAGAGTGACTAATCCTTGATATGCTCTGACAACAGTTACAAGGTCTTCAACTTGGACAAGTTACAAGTCTCCTGATTACAATGAGTACAAAGTCCTTCTCCTTCAAATGCAATAGCAAGACATTAGCCTTCCAACTTGCATAGAGATGAACACTCAAACTCCATAAAAACTTCTCTCACAAATTACCACTAACTCAAATTCCTAAGCTACCCCCTTTTATACATAAGTTTTTGTAAATTTGGCTTAAAACCATATGATTTTGGAAAATCTAACCTATCTCCCAAAAACTCCAAAAAAACCTCCCATAAATAACATAGATCTTTAAAAATATTCACCTCTTTTGGCTCATATTAATTTAATCCTTACATTATCAACTTAACCCAATCCTTTTAACAAACCCGACCCCTATATTAGGCAACCTCATATTGTTATTGGGGTTGTTTCGTATGGCTTAAATTGGGCTTGATTCGGCTTGATTTTTTTTAATATTTAACCATATCTTAAAACCTTTAAATATAGATTAAACCATTTGCATCCCGAAAATTGTGGGTGAGCTTGTGGTTTGGAGCCATGTGCAGGAGATAGGGGGTCAAGAGTTTGAATCTCCTCAATCCTCTTTATGTGTTTTTTTACCTGTTAAATTTAGACTACCTCTAATTTAGGGTAGCGGAGATTCTGTGGTGGAATGGTGGAGTACAATACTTGTCTATTGGTGGTTCTTGGTTCAAACTCCATAAACACTATTTTGGTAACCGTTGCGAAAACTACTAGAGTGTTATCAATTTTTGGTGGAGAACATATCCACCTGGATCAACTACATTTTCTTTCATACTTAAATTGCTGCAAATTTTGATGTTCTCAATATATTATTTAAAAAAGAAGTGTCTGCTGCATTTATGTCTTTCCTGCTCCTCTTTAATATTTAACAATAGTCAAAACTTTTATCTTCTCTTTGTTTTCTTTTGTAAGAGTTTAATCATGAGACATTCAATCAAAACTAGTGAGTGTTGGGATGTGAAGTCCAACTCTTCATTTCACCTTCCCATCTATATCTCTTTGTCTTCTATTAAAGACTATTGTATAAATATGAGGGTAAAACCCCATGTATGAAAGCTGGAATAATAATAAAGATCTCTGCTCTACTTTCTAGTGGATGTAGCCAAATTAGTGAACCAAGTCACATACTGTGTTGTGTATAATTTGTGTGTTCCCAATTTATCTTTTGTTTTAGCAATTGGTATCAGAGCCATAAGAAATCCAAAAAGAGCAAGTTAAAAGAAAGCTAAAGGACTAAAGACTATTGCTTCATAAGTTCATATCTTTGTCGCTTCTCTACATGAAATACTTATTTTTTCTCTCTCTCATGTTTTGATGTCAAAATGTTGTTTTTGTGCTATAATACTTTAACATAACTGGAAGAGAAAGCATGAGAAAAGATGACCATTAAACGTAGTCACCCAAGAAGAATGGGTTTGCTAAAGAAGTGCCAAAACATAATAACTTGGGTTTGCTCAATTTAAGTGTTCATCAGACACGGGCATTAAATTGGATTATGTGACCTTCTCCTTTACATTGATACTAAAATAAATAATGTGAATCATTAACTGCTAACTGTTGTGAGTAGATATAAAGGTTTATTGGTTTCCTTGGTTTCCATGGAGATAAGTTGCAAGATACCTATCAAATTTTTGACTAGCCTATAGAGGAGCGATCACATATTGATGAATTTGGTAGATGAAGAGGCAGGAGGAGGAAAGAGAAAAAGATAGAGAAGCAACCCATTGAATAGAAGGTTGCCAAGGAGAGAAAAATAGTGGGGCAAGAGACTCCCACAACCCTAACATAAAATAAGGCCAAGAAGAAGGCCCTCACCGATTATGACAGAAATACGAAACTGGAGATGGAAAGAAAAATATTGAGGTCAATCTTGAGAAGATGGAGAAGTACGCCTTTGTTATTAGGGTTCTAGCTCACACTTAGTATGCCAAGAACGCGGGAAAAGAGTCAGTTGTAGCTAAAGAGCATCCAGACTTTGTATCTACATCCATAGATTGAAGGGATGTGCCCAGAAGGAAAACCCCTCTACATCTTGTTGTCACCTTAAAGATGTTGTTGTTGTTGACATGCTAATGGCAACTGATTTCATATTTGAGCCTAAAAAATGAGTAGGGGAGAAGTGCACTGCAAGAGACTGCATGTGCCAAAGAGGACAATCTTTCTTTGATTATTACAGAGATTTGAGAATATTTCTTTAGAAATTTATCCATTTCTAAAAGATGTTCTTAGGAAAGATGATGGTGTTTTGTTCCCATACACAATCTAGATGTTGTCTGGAAACGAGGATATAAGAAAGCCATGGGATGCTATGGAAGATAGAGATGCTCTGCTTTTGCAGGTGGACATGCTTGTTCTTGGAGTCATGTGAGGGAGTCACTGGTTTCTTGATGTGTTGTGATAAGGAAGGTGTGTAGTGAGATTGAGAAAAACCGCCAAGAGAAAGGTTGTTTTTGTGGTTGTGTGAGGACTGTGAAAAAGAGAAGTTGAAGCTGTTGGGAAGTGATGAATTGAATCGGAGCAAAGAAAATTGAAGTTTGTCTTTTTCTATACGTGGGTAAAGTAAAGAATAGAGTAGAAGGTCTGTAAACAATGAGGAAACATTTTGGTTGAAGACAAGGTATTATTTGTGTGAATTTGTTTGAATTTGCAGGCAGCAGAGGAATCTGTCTTGGACTAGTTGATTGGAGATTTAAAGAAGCGATATATAACAAAGAATAGATAGAGGAAGTTTTTCGATAGTGGGAGCTCTTCAAAGCCTATGGGTCCTGAAAGTTGGATTTCACCTATAGGGTATGAAGAAATTGCAACTTTAATTATAATAACTGAGTGTGAAGTTGTTGGTATCAACATATAGTTTTTGTTTATGATATCATGAATAACTGGTGACACATTACAGTGGGAGTTTTTATTTTGGTAGTGAGTTTTGTAAAGAGATGGTTATCTTCATCTGATTGGAGATGTTGATTCTTAGATGCCATGGTAGGCTCTTGATTCTAGATTAGAGCATTGGCATGATATAGGTTCTCTTGGCAAGTTATACTTATTGGAGCATGTGATCTTCATTTGTGAAGATGTAAGATCAAGTTGTCATGTTGTGTTCCCAAGTAATGTAGATGTGTAGTGGGAGTTTTGGCATTGGTCTTGTTAGTGCTCTTACTATCAAGAACATTGATAGATTGACCATGGAGGTGCTTTTGAAAGCTAAGAGGCTTGGGTGAGGCTAAAGTTCTCTTAGGATTAGAGAATATTTGTTGAGATGGTATCTCTTTAGAGGTTTCAGCAAGAAGATCGAGGAGCCTACACCTAGTGATGGATGTGAGTTCATTATGGACCTAGAGGAGATTGTTCTTGGATAGAGTCATTATGACTTGGTGTATCCTAGAGGAGCATTCTTAGCCCCCACTCTTGGTCTACTCGGCAAATTTATCTCCTCGAAGGAGATGGTTCCTAGTTTTGGAATGATATTATTTTTTATCTTCCTTGATTACAAGGGCTTACATCCATGTTCATTGGTTGTTGTTAATGCTTTCATTTGGGGAGGTAAAGGAGATCATACTTGACACAACTGAGCACTTGGTGGTCTTGCTAGAAAGATGAGATATAGGTTGCATGGATGTTTCTTCCTAGAGTTTTTGAAGTCATCTATTGTTGTTGTAGTTTATTGTTTTTTAACAACAATATGTGGTTTTCATGAGGACTTGGAGGATGTCAAGTGAGTTTTTGCAACACGTTGGTTGCAAGTTGCAGATCATTGTGATTTGATTATTGCCACAGCTTTTATGTTAGTGCTTCTTTGTAGATTTGAGGTATTGGTCAACATTGCTCATGCAACATGTGGACTTCTATATAAGTGTCTTATAATTTTTTTCACATCAATGGTTTTTGGTGTGTTTTGTTGGAAGATGGGACTACACAGAATTGTTATATGAGTTGGATATGTTTGCATGATTTTATTTGATGTTGTGTGCTTAGTTGGATGTGATTAGCAATTAATTGTGGTTGCTATTCCAGCTATGGTGATTGATTCTTGGCTTGTTTATTACCATGGCTTTGGTGATTGTGTTTGGATATTGATTGAGAATGGAAAGCAGAGGATATACTTTAAGTGGGAGGATGTTCAGAGGTGAAGTTGCAGCATGAGTCAAACTTCAAGTGGGAGATTGTTGGGATATGAAGTTTGACTCTTCATTTCACCTTCTCATCTACATCTCTTCGTTTTCTGTTGAAAACTATTGTATAAATATGAGGGTAAAACCCCATGTATAAAAAGCTGCAATAATAATAAAGATCTATGCTCTGCTTTTTGGTGGATGTAGCCAAATTGATGAACCACGTCAAATACTGTGTTGTGTATAATTTGTGTGTTCCCAATTTGTCTTTTGTTTTAACAGTGAGTGGTGTATGATTAGGAAATATAGTAGTAATTATTGTTTCACATAGACCTACAACACTCCTGTGCATATAAATTAAAATTTATTTTAACTTTTATGGTCACTCCATCGTATGGTTTTCTATTGGTTTCTTTTGTAGGTATCATTTATGGGGTTGGTGGTATTGTAAAAATATTTTTATTTTAAATTTATTAATAGATATGGTTATTTAGATATTTCAATATTATAATTTGATGTACTTACATTCATTAATGTAAATTTTTCATCTCAAAATAAAATGAATCTTTAGCATTTTCTATTCCAGTTTAATCTTTATACAAAAGTGTTCAATACATCAAATATTTTGATTGTGTGTAAATTAAACATGTCTTCTATTGAAGATTTATGTTTTGAAGCAACCAAGAATGGAAAAAAAACATGACTTTCTATTCTATGTCTATTGATAGATCTACATTAAATGGTTTAAAATAAATATTTGGTATCACATCTAGTCATGCAGTGCATTAATAGATAAAATTTTAACTATTTTACATTGATATAAAGTAAAATAATAGTGATGAGCTACTCTAATTCCATTATGTAGGAAGCAATATATTTATGTGAATGTAATAAATTATTGTTTTTTGAGATTTTTTTTATTTTTTATTATTTAATATATAAATATACATAATGTGATGAAAATATTTAGTAAACAATTTTGAGAGTTTGTTAAATAAAGATCAAGTTCACTTCATTCAAAATCTAAAATAGACTAATTTAACAATCTTTATAAAATAATCAAACATAATAAACGATGTAATAAGTCTACTTTTCATTACTTACAAAGATATTCATGTGATAATGAATCCTTAAATAAGAAAATGTAAAATGAATGAATCAATGTTTATTCTTTTATTTAAACCCTAGGATATAAAATTTTAATGATACCATAACATAATACCCTACAACTAATTCAACAAATACTAACTTTATCGTTAACGTGTTTTGACTATTTGAAAGTTGAGAAGTGATGAGAAAAGGTTAGTTACCTCGTTCAAAGCACCTAATATTAGCAGTGTAGTCTGCATTATTAATTTTCGACTATTTCATTGTGGACTCGATATCATGATCGCAGGCGCAATCATTTTAGTTATCTTATTTCGCTCAGATCCATGCATCCCCTATTAATGCCTTCTTTGTTCAACCAAAACTAAATTTATTCTTCTGGTCTTCAATTCATTGTATCACTCAATATGCCCACTATTAATGTCGTAGTCTGAATCGTCATTTTCGCCTCACACCTTAAGACATCATCATGGCATTCAAACCCTACTCAGATATGAAATAGTACTCATGGAACTGAATCTCTCCAATTATACTGCTATTATTATTATTACTAAAAAAATATTCATGGGATTGAAGCCATCAAAATGGTTTGAATCCACAAAATGCATTGTCATTGTCATTATGATTTCCATTATTGTTTTGATTGTTATCATTGTCTGGTATATTACTGTGGTTTTCAAATGGATTGTATAATTCATCTCCATAGAACTCACAAGTACTCATGTTTAAAGGCCTTAAAGCTTCTTTCACTTCCCTTCTAGACCTTTGTGAATGGTTTTTAACCATGGACTAAAGTTGACCAAAATAAAAGGTAGTATGAAAATGCAAACACTATGGAAGACTAAGAGGTGTATAAAGTGTAGATGAATCTAGGGTAAACTTGGAATGTCCAGGAGTGTAATACCAAAGTATGTATACTTTTAGAGTAAGGTGTGGCTTCCAAAGAGATGATGGATCTCTTGATAAGGTAAGTTGACCTTGACTCGAGAAGAACAAATGAGACCCTAAGATGATGGATCTTGATGCAGGATTCACCTAGTGTTGTGTTATAGTAGGTTTGCCAAGTTTGATGAGGACGGGAAACGTAACCTTTTGACTCAAATTTGGAAGATATGTATGAGGGCAATGCAAGTGAAGGAAAATTATTGACTATGTGTGACCAAGACAGGTTGACTGAAGAATGCAGCCCTATAGGAAGAAGTCTTAGAAGCTCTTTAGATCTGAAAACTTAAGTCATTATTGTTTTCAAGATTTTTCTTGTAATCTTTCAACTGTGAATGCAAACACAGCTTTAACAAACCTAGACATGATTTTGAAAATGTTTTGTAATTTTGTCCAATTATGAAGTTGTTGAATGTGAGAAAACCTCAATGTTTTGACTTTTTTGTGGCAAGAGGACACAATAATAGTGAACACTCAATATTTGAAGGTTTCTTGTCCAAGGAATCCAAAAATGTTCCCAAATGTGAAGTGTGCTGTGAAATGTTTTTGCATACACTTGAAAACATGACAAACACAATGTTTCTTTGTTTTGTTTGAAAATGTTTGA
This sequence comes from Cryptomeria japonica, assembly GCF_030272615.1. Taxonomy (NCBI): domain Eukaryota; kingdom Viridiplantae; phylum Streptophyta; class Pinopsida; order Cupressales; family Cupressaceae; genus Cryptomeria; species Cryptomeria japonica. Next base: position 99,335,909 of record NC_081411.1, read on the forward strand.
GTTTTTTGATCATGCAAGCACAAATCCTAGAGCTTGCTAGGACAATAGTTGTTGAATCTTACTAGGGGGGTTACTCCAAGCTACACAATTCAGACCAAATACTTAGATGCCTGACCCCACTGGCTCCACCCCTGACACTCACTATTCTAGGGCAGCCAAGCGCTAGTTGCCATGAAAAATCCCCATGGTGAACTTTGTATCTCTACTAATAACCGTAAGAATGTGAGCCGCTTCAGAGGTCCGACCTCCCACGCTAGTAACTAGAAGGTTTTTGGCTTCTAACACAAAATGTGTCTAGCAAGGGCATCCGTTTGAGTTACCATGCATGCGGTGGTGTACACTTCATTAAGGAAGGCTCCCAGCCTATAAAAGTTGCGCTCTATAGGGTTTATGGGGAGACATGTCATCGGTATGAACTAATCATCAAGTTTGTTGCTTGCAACTTCTGTCACAAACACATTTATTTATAGTGGCTTATAATAGGTTGGATTTAGCTTGTTATCACTTGGGTCATTCCCTCTCACTTGGCCTTATGGGCTACTTAGGAGGTAGGCCCTCTAAAGGTAAAACAAAAGGGAGCCTACTTCTCAAGACACAAAAGACCCTTCTTCATTTTAGAGCACCAATTGAAGTGTTTTGCTTGACTAAAGAAGACAAAGAAAGCAATTTTAAAATAAAATATTTGCCAAAGGTTTTGTACCAAACATGTTAGTAGTTTTGAAATAATACCCCTCCTGCACTTACACAAGTTAGGCAAATTTTTATATCTAAAAAACTTTGTGCAAACGGGCCTTCTACAATATTTTTTGACAAATCCAAAGATCTAATTTTCCACAAGTTCATTTGCATAAAAAATAAATTCATAAAGAACAAGCCACTCGTATAATTTCAAGACATTTCCAAAAATGTTAGAAAATTCAAAAAAATTGTTAATTTGTTCTCAAAATTAATTTTTTATGAAAAATCATAAAAAATTCAAAATTGATCCAAAAAATCTGAATTTTTTACTAAAATTTCCTGATACCATTCCCAACCTACACAAACAAATTCCTAAAAAAATTCTAAGTAGTGTGTGAGATGTAATCAAAACATTCCAAAACCCTAAATTTTAAAAATCTGATTTTTCATGAAATATTTTGCACCCAAATTAAAATTAAAAAAACTAGACACTCTGGATACTATTTTCAACTTGCAAAAAAACTTTGATGTAAAGATTCCAAGTCATTTGTGATAGCTTATCAAAACATTACAAAACCCTTATTTTTAAAGATCTATTTTTTCATCAAATATTTTGTACCCAAATTAAAATCACAAAAAATATAACCCCTCTATAATTTGGAGAAATTTCTAGAAATATAAGAAAATAGGAAAAATTCACTAATTTTCTCCCAAAATTAATTTTTAATGAAAAATCATAAATAATTAATATAAAATTTAAATATGCTTCAAAAAATTTGAATTTAGGATTGAGCACTCGTGATATTGTCCCCAACCCTTAAACAAAATTTGATTCAAAAATTTCAAGTTATTTGTAAGATCTAATCAAATCTTTCTGAAATCTTAATCTTGTGTCCAAACCCTAGCTGCAAAAGGTTATTCTCCAAATTGTTTTACAAAACAACAACATAGGGTTAGAGAAACCTGCAAAAAAACAATAGATCTAACAAAAATCCATGTCCCATCTGGCGTGACAAAGTGTATATGGTGAAAAGTGATGATAAATTATGGTAAAATCATAAAGATTCAACCACAAACAACCTAAGTCCTACAATGAAACATTCACCAATACCAATAGAGATACCTAAGATCATGCAAATCAAAAAATAAAGCAATATTACCATTCACATGTCAAGTAGGGTTTCAATCTCCATTGTCTTCCTATCTCCATTGATCTTGTTTGATATACACACTCTTAGATTTTACCTATGCACAAGAGCTCAACAAAGAAGAAAAAATATGGCTTATAGAAAACTTGATTGCATAAGATTGATTTGACACCTTGTTTAGATTATTACATGATTAATTAGATGATTAGAGTTAATAATGAAGGAGAGTATCCTCTTATATAGAAGACACTATAAGAAATGGAGGGATAAGATTAAGAGGTGTAAAGATTAATGGTCGGCTAAGATTAAACGGTAGGTAGATGAAATAATTAAATGATAAAGGGGGTAGGTACGAGAAGAATTAAGAAATGAGTGACATGTGTTATGGGTAGAAAAGACTAATGAATTAATTAAATAAATAAATATTTATTTAATTAATAGAGGAAGTGGGATCAATTAAATAAATAAAATATTTGTTTAATTTAGCAAAAGGACAATTCAAATAAATAAAAGTATTTATTTAAATGAGGAAAGGCTTAGAAGAATATTAATGAATTAATTAAATAAATAACAATTTATTTAATTGATAGAAGCCTTAGGATAAAATAATTAAAAAAATAAAAATATGTATTTAATTAGACATGACAATTTTAGGTGTCTACAAATATTAATAGCGTTGTTAATATTATTAATCGTCAATAATATTAACATTGGTGTTACGAATTGATGAGCTAAAAGAAAGTTTACATCTGTGCACGGGAGATTTCGAGTTCTAGAGTTGAGGGATGCAAATGATGAAGAAGATGACAACGAGGCAGATGGAGGGGATTTGACTCTGTTAGAACATAATGTTATTAGGGATCACATCCTTATAACATTTATATATAATGTTCTAATATAAGGTTATAAAACCTTATATATTATATGCTTTATAAGCATATCCCATTTGAAATAATTATAATCTAATAACTATTAGATTATTAATTATTTATGAGTGGGGGTTATTGAAAAGGTGTTACTAGTGAAGTCACCCTTCCTCCTATATTTAAGGAGGTTCTCTCTCATTTGAGAGGTGGGAGAATTTGGAGCTTTATGGTGAGTTATATCACTATGCATATGAGGTATTATTGGCCATGTGGAAGTATTGGAGGAGTGTCCCCAGGTTCATATCTATTTTATTATAGACTATATTTGTAAGCATTTTAATTAAATGATGCTTTATGGGTTTTTTTACCCGAAAGGGTTTTCCCCATGTATATCTTGTGTAATGTGTACATTTTGCATGTATGTTTCATATTTCATTTACTTTATAATCTTGTTTATAATGATTAGTATCCTAAGATCCTAATTTTTAACATGGTATCAGAGCAGGTTAGGCTAGTACTAATCATTTTTACAGGTTATACTAGAAGACATATAAAACTTGATGGAAAATGTATTTATGCTAAATCAACACACGTGCAAGGCCAATTGTGCTATGTATTTAGTATGCCTTCTCCATTCATTTAAATTCAATTTATCAAGGCCAAGTAAGCAAATTCTAATTACTCTTTTTTATAAGTGATATTTTCAAAAAATTTAATGTTTACATAGCATAAGATTGTGAATTATATTTTAATAACATCAAATTTCATAATCTTACTAACTCAAAATTATTCCCTTAATAAAACTTTTTTAGTGTCAATTGTATAGAAAGTTGTGTAGGTACCAGATCAAGTACTTTAGAAAGTTTGATGTTGTTTCTCCTTAGAGAGATATGTGAGATTATAAATTATCAAAAAATAGCTTGATATAATGCTTAGAAACCATAGTTTTTCATTTTTTTAACCTTAAAATTGAATTCTTGAAGTCTTTTAATAAATTTCATGTCTTTATAAAAGCCAAAAATTGTTTTTTTTTTCAACTTATAAAAGGGAAATAAAATTCATAGCTCTTGAACATGAAATTTCAAGAAAACACCATTTCACTTGCAATTTGATCACAATTGATATAAGGTCATTGTCATTTTTTTTATTATGAAAAATTATGAAAAATATATCACAATATTCAATAAAAATTATAATTTATCTTTATATTTAAGTTTGTTAAGTATAAACTTAATCGAGCCATTATTTAAATAAGAGTCCTTAAATGAAATCTTTAAATAACTCAAATCACTTATTGAATCCCTCATTTGTGTCAATTTCTTATCTTCATAAAATTTTGTGTACTTATAATACTCAAGGAACTAGTACTCATCTTATAAATAGTAAAAAAGGGACTCTCTTTGCAACCGCTCGAATGTAAATAAGTCATGACCTTTGGCATGGTATTGCCCAATGTATCAATTGATGCCTATCCAAGTAGATAATCGTTTTCCAATCAAGCACACTAAAATGTCTTGGACTAAAATGAGAAGGGCGAATGCAAGTAAAGGGAGTGTAGTGGTTAAGTCATGTAGCCCGGTCTCGCATTTTTGGAACCAAAACAAGTATTAAAATTTGTTTTTAATAGTAGGTAAGAAATTTACCAGATGTGTATTTAGAAGTATTCGAACTCAAAATGGGTAAGTTGCAAAAACTTGTCCATATGGAAGAGATTAGGAGCGCATGTTGCAAGGAAAGTTTGGGCAGGGTGACCCAAACTTATAAACCGGCCTCGCCTCACCACTTCCTGTCGCTCATTTCCCACTGCTTCTATTCCAAGACAGAAAGCAAGGGCCACTGCTATCAGGAGAGGCATTATCAAGCATAATATCAATAGAGCCATTGTCAAGCATTATATGATATGCAACCTTAATAAGTTGTTCGATGTTTGGAGTTATTTGACAGATTTTTTTTTAGAATTCTTAACGGTTCTCATTATTGTCATCTGTTTGGAAGTCAACCACACATAATATTTACATTCTTGGTTATTCCTTTCAAAGACTTCCTTGATTCAAATTCCACTATAATACGCAAAGAGACTACTTCCATAATTAAGACACCAAGATTTTCTTCTCCTATCCCCATAACTTCCATGTTAAATTCCAGGGCTTGGCACACCTCCTTAATTAAATATAAAATATAGAAACATTTGTCCTAAAGATTTCTCACTAGTTTCCTTGTTTCCATATCATTCAATAGTGAGGGTAAAGTGTTCATCTTTAGTATATTGGGAGGATTTTGCCTATCATCAACATCTCCATCTAACAAGTAAAGGGCCAATAAAAATTGTCTATTTAAAATGAACAGCCACCGTACAAGTTTTTAGACTCTTACAATTCAAATGTCTCATTCAATATGGATGGCTTGAAGAGGAAAGATTTTTACAATTAATAATAAAATACATTTTCATATATGGGTCCATAGTAATGAGACTATTTTCTGTGGGGATCTTTCATATCAAATGACTCTTAAATATGAGTTTAGAGTTATGGACTCAAAATGCTAATTCTAACTTGGGAAAACATAGAAGCTATTTTTATGTTTAAAGGATCAAAATACTTTGAATTGTATATTTCTACTATATGGAAAAGGGAATATACATTAGAGTAGAACCATTTTTTTCAAGAGATTATTTTTTTAAATTTTTGTATTCACATAAAATGGATCAACTTTTTTTTGGAGAACAAAAATATTTTTTAATAAATGTTATGGGGTGGATCTTCTATCCCATTCACATCTACAATTATATGTCATTAAGCATTATATATTATCCTTGAGTAAATAGATCATAAAATTTTGTATTATCAAAAGCCTCTAAATTCAGAGAAGAAAGGAGACACTTAGAGACACATTTGGGTGATCCTTAATAATTAATGAACCAATGCAAAGAGGTTTATATAGAAATTGGTGAACAACTAAGTGACCCATGGTAACAATATTTAAAGACATTTATTGAGAATGTATGTTAAAAGAGTAATCCTTTTTTGGCCTCACACTTGTAACTAGATATCAATAGTTTCTATGTACCAAAGTTGATATAGTATAGTGAAACAAATTACCCTAAAGAATATAAGTGGTGCACACAACCATCTAAAGAGGTCACTATTTCTCTCAAAGAACTTGGACTCTTGTTATATTAAATTTGACAAATTAATTCCATTTTCACTAAGTTATGAGGATGAAAAGAAGGGAAGACTCTCTACACCCCTTCTAAGCATATAAATTGGCATGATAATATCTAGAAGTAAACCATATACTTGAGGTCTCTTTGTCATTCTAATTGGCATGAAATTATTAGGAGAATATCTTAAACTACATTTTTTGATAGGGTAATTTTTGGTATCCATTGTTATTATCATGAAATTTATCTATTTATGACATTTCCCATTTACTTTCAATTTTTTTTTTCACTTCATATATATTTAAGACCCATGTAATGAATTTTGAATCTTTAATCAACTGACTTTACTTCAATGTGTCAACATACTCTTTCAAGTGGGCCTTCCAAATTACTTATTATTAACTATATTAGTGCTTATGTTGCATTTAAATGTCACATACGAACTAGTAGGAATAAAAAGAACAAACATCATGAATTATCTTAAATTTTTTTAGTATTTGATGAAGGATATGGACTATATTAACATTGAGGATATTCCTACTTGTACTATGTTTGATGTACGAATGATTTACTATCAAATTATCACAATTATCATCTATAGATAGAGGATAAAATATTTACCTATGAAATATAAAGGCTATTAAATATGCATATGTACATTTAAAAATTTCTCATTAGCATCCTCTTTTGGAGATCCAAGTGATTTGTTATTCTTTTCTATATTTGATCCATTCCTTTTTCATTCATACTATTTATAATGGGTGACTATCGCCCTTATAAACTATTTGGGGAGCAAACCTAGAAAGGATAGCTCACCCATTGCCTAATTTTTTATTGATCATTACTATATGTAATAGCATGTCTATTTTTGTATTTTAAACAAGACAACAAATTATTCATTCCTATTCTCATGAAAATATATGTTGATCTCCTTTCTACCAATCATTGGACTATATTTTTATAAGGAATATTATATGATCTTTGGCAAATGACAAAAAAAATAATATTATGTTCTTTCTTTGCACCAAAAATGAAGTTGATTACTATGTTACTAACTATATTGTTTCTTCTATGGCGAGGTTATTCCTTCAAAACATATGGTGCAAGTTCTATTACATGGATGCGGCAATACTTTAATAAGAAGACTATCTTGTATGTGTCTTTGAATCAAATGGACAAAATATGAATGTAGCTCTTAAAGAATCAATATGGCCTTGAAGATTTATGGAAGAGTTCCATTTGGATACATATGAAAGTACCATATTACTTGAAGTTACTTTACTCATTCTAGGAATATCATTTCTAAACTGAAAGCATTCTATAATAAAGTCACTTTACTCATTCTAGGAATATCATTTCTAAACATTGAAGATCAAGGGCACCTTACTCAACTGAAAGCATTCTATAATAAAGTCACCTTGAAGATCATGGGCACCTCACTCAAGTGAAAGCATTCTATAATAAAGGCACCTTGAAGATCATGGGCACCTCACTCAAGTGAATGCATTCTGTAATAAAGGCACCTTGAAGATCATGGGCACCTCACTCAAGTGAAAGAATTATATAATAAAGGCACCTTGAAGATCATGGGCACCTCACTCAAGTGAAATCATTCTATAATAAAGACACTTTGAAGATCATGAGAACATACTATATATTATAATTTTAGCCATCACTTTGAAATCCTCTATGCAGTGATTGGCTTTGAGGTGATGCCATTAAGGGGGAGTGTACATTACACCACCTAGTGGCTAAATCCTAGATTTAAGACCTAATAGGCATAAGACCTTTAGGCATTATATGCTCCAAATTCAAATAATGCTTGGCCTTAGGTGATGCCATTGAGGGGGAGTGTGCATATCAATGACACCACCTAGTGGCTAAATCCTTTATTTTTTAAGTCCTATGGGCATAGTATCGTAAGACCTACGGGAAGATTTTTTTAAAGTCCTACGGGCACAATATCGTAAGACCTACGGGTAGATTTTTTTGAAGTCCTATGGGCATATTGTAAATTCTTCTCCTTGTAAAACTTCCACTTGTAAAAGAATTGTATTAAGACCTACGGGCACTATGTAATGAACCTAGGGAGACGCTAATTTGAGGGGACCGCGGCTCCAATATAATTTTTTAAGACCTCACAGCATCATTTTTAAAACACTGGGATTATAAATTTTGACAAGATGACTTTCATGTAGTTCAGAATGCATGATCATCATGTTGGCATATATTTGTGTCCCTGTTTATCACTGTCAAAGAAGACCTACGTTATTGGGGTGCTTCATTTTTTCTTCTATGGAAATTGACATGTGATCCCCTATTAACATTAAGGGGGAGTGTTAGAACATAATGTTATTAGGGATCACATCCTTATAACATTTATATATAATGTTCTAATATAAGGTTATAAAACCTTATATATTATATGCTTTATAAGCATATCCCATTTGAAATAATTATAATCTAATAACTATTAGATTATTAATAACTATTAGATTATTAATTATTTATGAGTGGGGGTTATTGAAAAGGTGTGACTAGTGAAGTCACCCTTCCTCCTATATTTAAGGAGGTTCTCTCTCATTTGAGAGATGGGAGAATTTGGAGCTTTATGGTGAGTTGTATCACTATGCATATGAGGTATTATTGGCCATGTGGAAGTATTGGAGTGTCCCCAGGTTCATATCTATTTTATTATAGACTATATTTGTAAGTGTTTTAATTAAATGATGCTTTATGGGGTTTTTTACCCGAAAGGGTTTTCCCGATGTATATCTTGTGTAATGTGTACATTTTGCATGTATGTTTCATATTTCATTTACTTTATAATCTTGTTTATAATGATTAGTATCCTAAGATCCTAATTTCTAACAGACTCCCATTTTGGCCTTCTTTCGGTGCCCTTTCTTTTGGGTCTTTCTTTACTTGGTGTTTGCAGCATTTCATTATGGATGGGCATTCGTTGTGGGGGTAGAATTGTTTGTTTGGTGGAAGTGTGGAGGCACACACAACTTCTATGAGATTTGGGATCTACCGGGATGGCCATACTCTTTGTTGTCCCTGGTCTTTTTGGCATGCAGATCATTATCTTCAGTATCCAAACCCATTATTGGAAGTGGCTCTCTCCTCCATGCCTATTTTCCTTCCCTGACCCTTGGGGAGTATGGATCTGTCTTGTATCCTCTAATATTCCCTGGCAAATTTCGTGTCATGGTTGGAGCTCCCTATGGTGTCGGGCTAGAGCTATTCTAGAGGTGGCTTGGGGTCTATTACAAGAGATGTATGAGAGGAGAGATCATCAATATTATCTCTCTTTGTGTGTTCAGGGGGTTTGAATTGGAGTTGGTGGAGGATTTCGGATTCGGGTGGTATCTATGATGGAAGGCTTTTCTCTCTTCTTCCAGAGACCTTGTGGGTTCATATGGGCTTGGGGTTATCTAGGTTTAGAAGATATTTTTGCTTAGATTGTGTTTTCTACTCGTTCATTTTAATGGATCTTCCTTCTAACCCCATTCCTTCTCCCTCTATTCCTTGGATCTGTGGTGGAGGTTATTTCCTAGTCGACTATGCCTTATTTGTCTATCTTCAATTCAACCTGACAGTTTTATTTTTGGGAGACTCTTTGTTAAGGTGCTCTTCTTGTTTGTGGTTTCAAGATATGTCAGTTGTCATGTTGAAGGGTGGAGGTTCTTGTTTGTTCTTATTCTTCTCAAGAGGATCACTTTCTATTCAAATTGCATCTCTCAGTTCCTTTCAGCCTATCCTATTGAGGTGAGTCATTCTTCTATAGAGGGGAAGAGGTGTTGGTTGGTTGTTGTTAGATGGAACTCGTTGGGATTTGGTTGTTGTTCGAACCTCTCTCCATGCTTTTGTTCTTTTGGCCTCTTTCTCCTATAGAGGAAAAGAGATGGGACGTTCTCACCTTCTTGGAGCTGATTTGGTTTAGCTATCTCATTCAACTTATGCTTCTAGGGTTTTTAGATTATGGGAGCCTGTCAAAACCCATTTTTAAGGACCTCAGAATTTTGATGGTTGAGTATGTGTTATGTATTGTTCTTCCTCCTTTGATCCCTACTAAGGTGGTGATTGTCAAGAGCTTTCAGTTTTTAGCGATGTTCTTATTCCTCCTGGTTGAGGGAGCCAGTAAAAACCCTCCTCCATTAGTTAATTTTTTGACTAACTGGGTGTTTGCTGCCATTTTTAAAGTGTACAACTTGGTTTATATTGGTTCTTAGTTTTGGTTAAGGTGTGCTAGATTTGGAAGCCTAATATCAAGTTGTGGGATACTAGTTAAAACCCTCTTGTATGGTTGTGGGAGCCTGTTAAAACCCTCAATGTTTTTCAGTTTGTGGGAGCCTATTTAAAACCCTCTTATGTGGTTGTGGGAGCCAGTCAAAACCCTTAGAGTCTATTCTCTTTGCTTAGGTCCATCTTGATATGTAATGTTTTATGTTGTCCTTTGGTTAATGTTTCACTAGAGGTTGGTTGTATGGAATCTTTGTATATCTATTGATCAATTGTTTCTTGTTGGGTTTTGGATGTGGTTCATCTAGGAGGTTTTGGGTCCCCTTAAGACCTATTGTTCGGGGTTTCAGGTCCCCTCCAAACTTGCTTTTCCCTTAATAAAAAGCGTTGATGTTACCTTCCAAATTAATTAGATTAACATAAGTAGTGTTAGTATTTATGGTAGCACGCACTTGCGCAGACATGCACAGGCACATGCACGCACACTTGCACGTGTGCACACATGCAAATTATGGTCGCACATGCATACACACACATGCATAGACACGCATGCACATGTATATGCACATGTACACACATACATGCACTTATGCAGGAGTATCCGGTGGTGTAAGGGCATTCCTGCATCACCCAAAATTATTATTTTTTGTTTAGTTTAATTTTAATTTTTTTGCAGTTCTGGATACCCATTTAGGTGAATAGGTGATTCCAACTTTCAGAATTGACAAGCTAGTTTGTCTAGCTGACTACCCAAAATAGAAGGCTATTATTTGAAGGTGGATAGAGACCAAAATTTGCAAGAAGATTAAGGAACAAAAAAAAAGCACATTGGCAAAGGAATCAGGTCAAAAGCACATTGGTTTATATAAATCTTGTTTGCATAAGATTGATTAGACACCTTGATTCGATTATTACATGATTAATTAGATGATTAGGGTTAATAATGAAGGAGAGTATCCTCTTATATAGAAGACACTATAAGAAATGGAGGGATAAGATTAAGAGGTGTAAAGATTAATTGACGGCTAAGATTAAAGGGTAGGTAGAGGAAATAATTAAATGATAAAGCGGGTAGGTAGGAGAAGAATTAAGAGATGAGTGACATGTGTCATGGGTAGAAAAGACTAATGAATTAATTAAATAAATAAATATTTATTTAATTAATAGAGGAAGTGGGATCAATTAAATAAATAAAATATTTGTTTAATTTAGGAAAAGGACAATTTAAATAAATAAAAGTATTTATTTAAATGAGGAAAGGTTTAGAAGAAGATTATTGAATGAATTAAATAAATAAGAATTTATTTAATTAATAGAAGATTTAGGATAAAATAATTAAAAAAATAAAAATATGTATTTAATTAGATATGACAATTTTAGGTGTCTACAAATATTAATAAAGTTGTTAATATTATTAATCATCAATAATATTAACACTGGTGTTACAAATTGATGAGCTAAAAGAAAGTTTACATCTATGGGTGGAAGATTTGGTGCTAGTGCTAGGGTTTTGGAGTCGAGGGATGCAAACGATGAAGAAGATGACATCGAGGCAGATGGAGCGGATTTGACTCCCATTTTGGGCTTCTTTCGACGCCCTTTCTTTTGGGCCTTTCTTTACTTGGTGTTTGGAGCATTTCATTATGGATGGGCATTCGTTGTGGGGGTGGCCTTGCTTGTTTGGTGGAAGTGTGGAGGCACACGTAGCTTCTACGAGATTTTGGATCTACTAGCATGGCTATACTCTTTGTTGTCTTTGGTGTTTTTGGCATGCAGATCATTATCTTCGGTATCCAGAACCATTATTGGAAGTGGCTCTTCCCTCCACGCCTATTTGCCTTTCCTGACCCTTGTGGAGTCTAGATCTATCTTGTATCTTCTAATCTTCCCTTGCAGATTTGGTGTCATGGTTGGAGCTCCCTATGGTGTCAGGCTGGAGCTATTCTGTGGGTGGCTTGGGGTCTGTTGTGAGAGATGTATGAGAGGAGAGATCCTCTCTATTATACATCTCTCTTTGATGGTGCAGAGGGTTTGTCTTGGAGTTGGGGGAGGATTTGGGATTCAGGTGGTATCTATGATGGAAGGTTGTTCTCTCTTCTTCCAGAGACCTCGTGGTTTCTTATGGGCTTGGGATTATCTGGGTTTAGAAGATATTTTTGCTCAGATTGTGTGCTCTACTTGTTTTCATTTAGGGATCTTCCTTCTAACCCCATTCCTTCTCCCCCTACTCTTTGGATCTATGGTGGAGGCTATTTCCTAGTCGACTATGCCTTATTTGTCTATCTTCAATTCAAGTTGAGAGTTTTGTTTCTGGGAGACTCTTTGTTAAGGGGGTTTTCTTGTTTGTGGTTTCAAGATATGTTTGTGGTCACCTTGAAGGATGGAGGTTCCTGTTTTTTCTTATTCTTCTCAAGAGGATCACTTTCTATTCGAATTGCATCTCTTAGTTCCTTTCATCCTACCCTATAGAGGTGGATCATTCTTCTATAGAAGGGAAGAGTTGTTGGCTGGTGGTTGTTAGATGGAACTCGCTAGGATTTGGTTGGTTGTTCAAAGCTCTCTCCATGCTTTTGTGCTTTTGGCCCCCTTCTCCTATAGAGGAAGAGAGATGGGAGGTGCTCACCTTCTTGGAGATGATTTGGTTCAGGTATCTCATTCAACTTATGCTTCCGGGGATTTTAGGTTATGGGAGCCTGTCAAAACCCATTTTTAAGGACCTCGGGATTTTGATGGCTGAGTATACATGTTATGTATTGTTCTTCCTCCTCTGATCCCTATTGAGGTGGTGATTGTTGAGAGCTTTCAGTTTCTAGCGATATTCTTATTCCTCCTAGTTGCAGGAGCCAGTAAAAACCATCCTCTGTTATTAATTTTTTTACTAACCCAGTGTTTGCTGCCATTTTTAAAGTGCACAACTTGGTTTATTTTGGTTCTTAGTTTTGGTTAAGGTGTGCTAGGTTTGGAATCCTAATATTAGGTTGTGTGAGCCTGGTTATATCCCTCTTGTATGGTTGTGGGTGCCTATCAAAACCCTCAATGTCTTTCAGATTGTGGGAGCCTATTTAAAACCCTCTTATGTGGTTGTGGGAGCCAGTCAAAACCCTTAGAGTCTATTCTCTTTGCTTAGGTCCATCCTGATATGTAATGTTTTATGTTGTCCTTTGGTTGATGTTTCACTAGAGGTTGGTTGTATGGAATCTTTGTATATCCATTGATCAGTTGTTTCTTGTTGGGTTTTGGATGCGGTTCATCTAGGAGGTTTCGGGACCCGTTAAAACCTATTGTTTGGGATTTTGGGTCCCCTTAAAACTTATCATTAGAGGTTTTGGATCCCCTCCAAACCTGCTTTTCCCTTAATCAAAAACATTGATGTTACCTTCCAAACTAATTATATTAACATAATTAATATTAGTATTTATGATAGCACGTGCATGCGCAGACATGCACATGCACATGCACGCACACATGCACACTATGCTCACGCACGCACACACACACATGCATATAGGCACATGCACATGTATATGCGCATGTACACACATGCATGCACTTATGCAAGAGTATCCGGTGGTGTAAGGGCATTCCTGCATCACCCAAAATTATTTGTTTTTGTTTAGTTTTATTTTAATTTTTTTGCAGTTCTGGACACCCATTTGGATGAATAAGTGATTCCAACTTTCAGAATTGACAAGTTGGTTTTTCTAGCTAACTACCCAAGATAGAAGGCTTTTCTTTGAAGGTGGATGGAGACCAAAAT